>NC_069501.1:1075448427-1075548427 GCF_027579735.1 Bombina bombina | reverse complement strand
AGTAGAGGGAGGGGGAGAGGAACAGGGCAGGAAGGGGGGCAGGAAGCGGGGGTGGAAGCAGTGGGTGGACCCAGCCACTTGGTTCAAGATGACCAAGTGGCTGGGCCCAGTGGCGGTCAGAGTAGGGCTTCACAGTCCGGGAAACAGAGGGCATCGTCACAGGGGAAGGCCAAGGCGACTAGGGAGGCGAGGTTTACGATGGAGGAGAAGGAGGCCCTCGTAGAGGCCTATATGGCCAGGTATAGGATGCTGCAGCACCAGAAGACTACCCCGACTGACAGGAGGAGGCTCTGGAACGAGATTCGGAATGCAGTCAATGCAGTGGGTGGCCGGAACCGGGATATGGATTCCATCAAACATCGGTACCGGGACTGTAAACTTGAACTTAAAAAAAAGTTAAGCCTGGAGGCCCGACATGCCGCAGGGACCGGTGGCGGCCCTGCCCTTGAAATGGAGTACTGCAGATGGGAGGAAATGTTGCGGCCCAGCATCTCCGAGGTGGAAGTAGTCGGTATCGGAGGAATTGATACCGGGAACCTGCCACTCTCATCTGACGGTAAGCTCATTGAACAATAATTTCACATACGAATGTATTTCAATGGACACTATACGCAAACATTTACTTTCATGATTGAGGTAGCGAATACAATTTGACAAAACATTCAAATGTACTTATATTACATAATTTGATTCATTCTTGAGATATATTTTAATGAAGAAATAGCCATGCACACGGTGAAACAATCACAGGAGGCAGCTATATTCAGCTAACAATCAGAATCTTATAAACATATTTAGATATGCTTTTCAGCAAAGAATATCCAGAGAATGAAGCTAATTAGATAACAAAAGTACATTCGAAAGTTGATACTAAATGTATGCTTATAAATCATGAAAGATAAAACATTGGGTTTCATGTGTTAAGGATCAGATTAATGCTATTACGCTGTTTACACGCATTCTATTACTTAGCGGTTACATCAGTATCTAGGCTATAGGTTAGGTGTGCATTTAAACAGACTGAAAACAAACGCAAAAACATTCACATTGACCAGATATCACAAACACTGTTTAGAAAAAGCGGAAATAGAATTGATTGTTTGTTAGATTTCAAAGTGGATTAATGATTCTGCATTTGTAATTGTATCGTAAGCTAAGTCATTTAAACCTTTATTTGCAAATATGCTAATATATACATTTCTTTTTTTCTTTTTTTTTTAATATACAGAGTCTGGGGACGAGGCAGCACAGCCTCCTGCATCTCCCCGGGATGAGAGTGGTGGTGAGGAATTCCCACTTCGGAGGGAAGAGGCCCCCCGTGACGAACAGCGCACGGGAGATGATCAAGAGGCCCCGGAAGCACAGGAGGATCCCGCTGAACCCGCGGAACCCGAGGTCCCTCAAAGACCCGCACTCCGCCGTGCACGGGCACCCCGCCGTGCACGGGTTCAACAGGCACAACAAGAAGAAATAGCGGAGGTGCGGGTTCTACTGGAGTACATAGACCAGATGCGTACCTCCCGGATAGAAAACATAGAAGGACGACGCAGAATACTTGATGGGCAGAATCAAATAATTCAAGGCCAAAATGAAATAATCAGTATACTGAATACAATACAAGAAGGACAAACAAGAATGTTCAATCTTCATCAGGAAATGTTCACATTTTTCCGGGAGGCGCATGCTGGTCTACCTCCTGTTGCTGGGCCTCTTGTTGCTGGGCCTCTTGCTGCTGGGCCATCTCCTCCTGCCGGCCCATCTCATCCTCCTCCTCAGCCATCTACTCCTCCTCCTCCTCAGCCATCTACTCCTCCTCCTCCTCAGCCATCTTCTCCTCCTCATCCATCTTCTCCTCCTCCTCCTCAGCCATCTACTCCTCACCTTGGTCGTCCCAGTACTCTTCCTTCCACTCCTCCCACAACAGCTCCAAGGAGGACTCTTCGGAGTCGGCAGTTGCCTCTCCCAGAGCCTCAGCCCCGTGGGAAGAGGGGAAGGAAGAGGAAGTAAGTATTTTTTTCCATCTTAAATTTTTTTTTTTGGGTAATGGATAGGTATGTGATGATGTGGTTTTCATACACTTGTGGACCACACTCTGTATATAATCGACTTCTATGGGACCGGGTCCATGGAGGAAGATTCTTTGCAGAGTGTGGGTTATAAGTGTGTGAAAACCACATCATCACATACCTATCCTTGTTCATGATATTGATTGGTTTCTGTGATGTGATGTCCAAACTGTTTCCCGAATCGCTAACTAAATTACCATAACAATTATCCATGATGGCATATTACTGTTTGAATGCCAATAACACAGCTTAAAGGGACAGTCAGAAAATTATTGATTACAAAGAAAACACTGTATTACGCATTATAAAGTTTGAAACAACAAAACATGGAGAAATACATGTGTGACTTATGTGCTTACCCTTGTATCTATGACTATGAAAAATGACCACTTATTTGTTGTTCTGACATAACAACATTTTAGATATCAATGATCAATACATGGTCAATAATATGCTGTATGAGCACAAGGTTTTACATATACAAATGCTATCCAAATGCCCTCTAGTGCTCAAATTGTATAATGATTACAAGCACTCTTCAAGATTTAAGAAATGAGCACACCAACCTCATAGGTTTAGATAGCAAATTTAAATAAACCCAGACAAATGTTCAATTGTTGAGAAACATTTGATATCCTTGTTATTACAGAATTGACTTTTCGAATAATGTTAAAAAATTTTTTTTCGAAACTGTCCCTTTAACAACATTACATATGCTAACACATTTTAAGCTTGTTGCTATATCTACATGTACTTTGTCAAAAAAAAAATTTGAAAATCACATTTATATTGACGTGTTAAATAAAGTCTATTTTCTTTAAGAGACATTATTGTGTTAATATTTTATTGTAACTATTTTTATTTTAACAATGAATATGGTTTAAAGTCCTTTTAGGAGTGGGGGGGTGAAATATGCTAACAAAAATATATTTGAAGATTAAACTGTGGATCTCATACATGATACAAAAAAACAACATTTGCATTCAAGGGACAGTATCCTATATTTTTTACATAACTGTATGTAATAGACACTACTACAAACAACAAGATTAACATATACTGATAGCAATATTAAAAAGCTTCAAACACTTGCAAATAAAATAGGGTTAGCTATATTTTAAATATAGATGAACCACCATTACAACCGTAAAACACAATACCCCATCATTAACATATGAAAAGAACCTTTACACAAACTGGACAAAGCTGGAGATGGTACTCACATGAAACTCATTGGCTTTGCGAGGAGTAAGAAAATTACTTACATTTTCTTACAACACAAGACAAAATAAACCTATTGGTTAAACAATGGACTATCTAACTAGAGACTAAATCAAATATTTTTATTTATAATGTGAGTGTCTAATGAACCTTTCATAAAATATACAACGAAATTACATTTAGAAGAAGTCGGCATCATATATTTAGCATATGATAAATGCATATTGATTACTTTATTCAAACACAATAGCGCATATTTATTAATTAGATATGTTCAACATTAAACACAACATTAATTTTTAAGAAAAAGGAACATTGTTGACAAACATATTAAACATGGACTGTAGAGATTTGCACTTGCCTAGAAATATCCTATGCATGAAAACATTTTGCTTTCGTTCGTTGATTCAACCAGACATCCAGCAAAAGAGAATGTGTTGGTCTTTATCAGCTACGGGTCAACAATGTAACATGATGCAAATAATACATATTCGCAAGCTTTTTAAAATTGCATGCAGTCACAAACGTTTTTAACGTGCACAAATATTGCGGGACTACGCAATCCAATCACACGTTTTTTTAACTTTACATGTGCCGTCTTAACATGGCGCTTCCTTGATCACGTAAGAACGCCATCCAATGAAAGGCACATTATTGATCACGTAAGAACGCCCAAAAAAAAAAGGCGCATCCTTGATCGCGTCAAAACGCAATCCAATAAAAGGCATATTCCTGATCACGTAAGAACGTCAGTCAATACAAGGAATCATTGGACAGCCTGGCAGGTGACGTCTTAAGCAACATGGCGCATCCGAGATCGCTGAAAAACCGCAGACAATACAAGGACTCAGTGACATCTTGGCATATCATTAAGAAACGTATTTATATTTTAGGAACTAGTATGTGTGTAGATTGCTATCTAGGAATGTCACCAAATCATGAATCATCTTTTCGGACTTGACTGTCCCTTGAACTATAGCTATGGTGTATATCTTTAACATTTAAAAGATACACATGAGAAATACATATGCCATTGATGTTTTAAGATATGTTTGGATTGTTGTTGAATAACAATAGTTATACATGTATTGATTAAACGTGTCATTTATTCAAGTTTAATTATGGTCAGCCTACCTATAGCCATATATGGGAGGAGATGTATTTTGTTAACATATTAGTTAACTAATATTCATCATCTACATTATTTGTATTACACACAGAGATTGATTTGGTTACACTTTGACAATAATATAGATTTGAAAATGAAATACAGGTGCTGTCAACATTACAATAAGATTGTTTATTAATAAAATTATATGTCCTTGTTCTTGTAAAAAGGACAAAAACGCTTTACAAATGGAAATACATTCATTTACAATAGTGATCAACATCACTTAAAGGGACATTATTTTGTTTTTAAAAAGAGCATACACATAGTCAATACTATTTAAATAAAATGAACACTTTACAGGGATTATATCATTGTATCAATACTCAGATCATTTGGTAAAGGTGCATCAATTCATGCAGAGTTTATAAATACACACATGGATATGAACATTTAAATATACATATATACACAAATACAAAAATATATATACATATATAAAGAAATTACTCTGCTAATCATAATCAGGCAATGATAGAGCTAAGAGAAAATAATATAAACACAAATAATAAGATTACATTGGAGATGTTAATCTTAAAGTCATTTACTATTGTCTTACATATATGATTTCATTATAACAAATAGATTTGTTAGGTCCCTTTAAGGATAAACAACATAAACTAGAGCTTGCAAAAAATAACAGGAAGAATGAGGACAAAGATTTGTGAAATAAAATGTATTTTATTAGTATGTAAGAAAACATACACAACGTTTATAAATAATCTTGTAAAAATAAGGAATATATGAGCCATATGACAAGGTAACACAGTGCATCACAGTCCATGAAGAGAGTTGCCAAGGGCCAGCATAGCCTCATTGGAGACACATGACAAGGTAACACAGTGCATCACAGTCCATGAAGAGAGTTGCCAAGGGCCAGCATAGCCTCATTGGAGACACATGACAAGGTAACACAGTGCATCACAGTCCATGAAGAGAGTTGCCAAGGGCCAGCATAGCCCCATTGGAGACACATGGCAAGGTAACACAGTGCATCACAGTCCATGAAGAGAGTTGCCAAGGGCCAGCATAGCCCCATTGGAGACACATGACAAGGTAACACAGTGCATCACAGTCCATGAAGAGAGTTGCCAAGGGCCAGCATAGCCTCATTGGAGACACATGGCAAGGTAACACAGTGCATCACAGTCCATGAAGAGAGTTGCCAAGGGCCAGCATAGCCTCATTGGAGACACATGACAAGGTAACACAGTGCATCACAGTCCATGAAGAGAGTTGCCAAGGGCCAGCATAGCCCCATTGGAGACACATGGCAAGGTAACACAGTGCATCACAGTCCATGAAGAGAGTTGCCAAGGGCCAGCATAGCCCCATTGGAGACACATGACAAGGTAACACAGTGCATCACAGTCCATGAAGAGAGTTGCCAAGGGCCAGCATAGCCCCATTGGAGACACATGGCAAGGTAACACAGTGCATCACAGTCCATGAAGAGAGTTGCCAAGGGCCAGCATAGCCCCATTGGAGACACATGACAAGGTAACACAGTGCATCACAGTCCATGAAGAGAGTTGCCAAGGGCCAGCATAGCCTCATTGGAGACACATGGCAAGGTAACACAGTGCATCACAGTCCATGAAGAGAGTTGCCAAGGGCCAGCATAGCCTCATTGGAGACACATGACAAGGTAACACAGTGCATCACAGTCCATGAAGAGAGTTGCCAAGGGCCAGCATAGCCTCATTGGAGACACATGACAAGGTAACACAGTGCATCACAGTCCATGAAGAGAGTTGCCAAGGGCCAGCATAGCCCCATTGGAGACACATGACAAGGTAACACAGTGCATCACAGTCCATGAAGAGAGTTGCCAAGGGCCAGCATAGCCTCATTGGAGACACATGACAAGGTAAAAGAGTGCAACAGGCACAACAAAAAACTGATAAAAAGGCCAAATGGCAACAATATAAATACAAATTCAACATGTGGACGGAGGATTATTATCTGCCACCATGGAGCATATCCAGATCCTCCACTTACTGGTCATCCTCTTCATTGTCCTGTGCATGTCCAGCTCCAGATTCAGGCCTTGAACGTAATTGCATAATTTCACGCAGAGTCAAGTCCTGAACCCGGAGCTGGGCCTGCATGGTGTTGTTCATCCCTCTCAGGACAGCTGCGTTCCTCAACACGGCCTGCTCTACTCTTGCTATCCCTTCTAGCATGAGCCATGCTGAGTCACAGCCTAAAATAAAATAAAAATTAATATTAAGGATAATTACACAACAGAATAAAATATTTTAATACATACATTGTCATCATAAAGACAAATAATTATTTACATCAATTATTTTTCATATATTCTTTACACATGAATTAGGTTATTCAGACAGACAGAAATCATTAAAGGCTCATGTTACTCAAACATGTTGAACCCTTTAATTGGTTTTAGATGATCCACTTATACAGCTTGAGTGTATCAAATCTTGTTAAAGGATTTACATTGTACTTACATCAGCAATTTAAAAATTCAATTTAGACTGTGGTAGGCACACCTATCCTTAAACATTTTGGCATTGAGGACAAGCTGTGTAAACATAGCAACCAGAAGAAATTACATTCCCACTGGGTTAGACAAGAGATAATGTATCCACATTTGGACATAAAATTTTGGATCCAAGTAGTGGTGTTTGGTATATGTAGTGATATCCAATTAAAGGGACACTGAACCTAAATATTTAATGGACTGATTCAGATAGAGCATGACATGACAAATCTTTAGAAATTACACATATTCATTATATGTTTTAATTGTCAAGCTATATTTTGAATGCAAGAATGTTGGTTTTTATGGAAGCCAATATTTGTTGATGAACCTTGTTTGTGCATGCTGGTTGATGGATACATTCATCCAACAATAAAGAAATGATGGCCACATTTATTTTATTGTTTAAACTAATTATAGGAATAAGTTGTTTTCAATAAATATATCAAGAGAATGACGAATAATTCATAAGAGTATTCTATTATACATTGGCTTAACATTGCATGCTGGATTTGAATCACAATTTAACCAATTTAACTTCACTGTACCTTTAAGTATCTTATAAAGTGTATTTAGAATGATACTTACAGCTGTGCCTGGGAAGGACAATCTGACACCCAGGACAATGAAGGTTTAAACAGGGGGGAGGGATGGGATTGGCTCGGGGAGGGATGGGAATGGCTTGGGGAGTGGTGAGCTGCTGCTCCAGGGTAGGCCGTACAGCTGGGGAGTGGGGAGTTTGGGTCTGGGCAGCTGTACGGGCCAGAATACGGGGAGAGCGGCGAAGGGGGGTGTATGGGCGTTTTTTGGGAGGGACAGGATATGAAATATGGGAAGGGCTGGCAGTGGTCGGGGCATGGTCATGGGTTTGGTGATGGGAAGGGCTCTGGGTGTGTGCAGAGGTGTGGCCATGGTCAGGGGTGTGTGCACGGGGAGGGGTCTGTGACTGGGCAGGGGTGGAATCCAGATGACCAGAAGTGGTGGATCCATCTGAAAATGTAAAAGAAATATATTAACATCTCATACATCCTGACATCAAATCAACGCATTTAAAATTGATTATGTTTTCAATATACCTCGAAGTGTGTTTGAATCTGTAAACTATTCTGAAATGAGGATATGGTATCTATATAGGCACTCAGATGAATCTCAATGACTGTCTGTACAATGTGAAACTTATTATTGTGTTTTGGCATGGAATATGCATGTGACATAATGATGGCATGAATTATATATTCTTAAAAAAATATATACAAGCAGATTTTCATGCTGCCTGATATAGAAAGGGGGCAGTAGTGTATTTGAACAGACAAATAATATTCCTTTTTAAAGGGAAAAAGCTGTAGACTTTGAATGTCTTCAATAAAATGATTTCAAAAAAAGAAACATGTTGGAAACATGATAGATATATTTCACATACCATCAGACTCCAAGGCAGCCTCTTCCTCCTCCATCCCACATGTGACATCAATCTCTGTAAAACATAACATGTTGTGTACACCTTAAGATCAGATATTATAACATATGTTACTGTTGCTCAAATACGCACATCAATGTTGCATTAAAGATATACACACACAAAGTTATGATTTACATCATTTTGATGGAGCATACAAATGACAATAGATTTGTTATTGTCAATAAATCAGAATATTAATGTATTGTTTGTCTTAATGTTAAATTCATAAAAGCATAGTACATAGAACATTTAAGATTTCTCATGTGTGTATCACTTGATGACTGTTGTTAAAAAAAAAAAAAAAATGAAAAAAACATATGTTAGACATCTTATGAATAACAAATGTGTAGAATAATAAAGTAGAAATTATTAATCGCTCAATATAAAAAATAAATATATAATCAGAAGATAAATTCTATGATTTTTTATAATGTTATGCTTCATCGGAATCATGATCATAATATTGATTAGCAATACACCTTCAATTACATATAAATGAGTCAATGGACTTACCAGGAGACCGCAAAGGCGGCTCTATGTCACTGCTGGATTCCTGTGGGCTCCCCACACCAACTCTCTCTATGAATGATATAGATATATATTATTAAACACATTTTGGATATCACTAAATCACATCTGTCTAGAATTTTAACATTAATCAACTTTAAAATGTGAAGAATAGAGCAGTCATTACACCAGAAAATGCTTGATTGAATCAAGGGGATTCTGTAAACATATCTGTATTCAACATATGTTTAATGTCAGACTACATTAGACATCAAATTCATCTCAGATGCTGCTATTGCATATCTAAATATACCCAATGATCAATGTTCTTAACCCTTTAAGGACACAGCTTTCACTTAGCTCAATTGTTTTATGACGGAATAATTCCGTCATATGTCCTTAAGAAGTTACAAGAATACACACAAACCACATATTGAGGAGCATCTGTTGACAAATCTAAACAAACATGTGTCACATCGACCCATTTTTTCAATGTACAGTAATCTTGTTTAGGACACAACACATATTTATCACAATACATAACAAACTTTATTATTACAAATATGTAATCATGGTGCTGTTAGAGTATGCAGATATATATAAAGTAACTCCAACAGATAATTAGATTTATATATCAATAGTTTTTAATAAAAAGAATGTAATGATGAATGAATCTATTTTGTCTTAAAGGGACACTGACATGATTAATTTAAATAATTGATTTCTATGTTCAAACTGTAAAAAATGATTTAACATTGACTCCTATTATAATTCGAATGTTGTTCGATATTAATCTTAAAGGCAGATAAGGAATATTGGATTCAATAAATATTGTTTGTTGAAGGTATCCACCAATCATCAATATAAACCCAGGTTGGTCAACAAATATTTAGATGCACATAAACGTACTTTCTTTATTTTAAAATACATTTAGCAATAGAATATGTCACATATGATGATAGTATTATATTTTATGTTTATTAATATTGCATACTGTATGTGAAAGACAATATTAATAATTGTAGTTCAGTATCCCTTTAATCTAAAATTAAATAGATTCCACAATGTTGTTGTTTGTTAATGAATTATCTACTCCATATGTTGATGTAATGAATGGTATTGAGCATGCAATTAAAATCAAATATGTTATTTAAGTATATCCGAATAATTATATAATTTTCATCTATTAAATAGACATTACATATAAATATAGAACAATATGTATTTAGTATGTAATGTTCATTCCATGTTTCTAAGACAAATGTCAATTAAAATGAGACATACCATACTGTGACAAGCCCTGGCTTGAGGATCCAGCAGCCACATCCATATCTGTAATATATTAAATGAGGATTGCATATCATTAATACTAATCATGCCATGTTTAAAATATTTACATTAATAACAAATCAATAGAAAAATATTAATCCTTTGGTAGTCCCATGAGTTAATAGTTTCCGCAATTAAATGAATGATAAATATATCCTGGACTCTTATTTTCAATCAGTTGTGTTGTTTACTGTATCTTTAAGAATATATGCTTGTTATTACATAATCATCAATTGATGGCCATATGTTATAATTTATTAGTATTATTCGTTTTTTATTAGATATAATATTTAAAATAAGAATACTGTATTCTTCACTAATCTAAGATTTTCCATTTAATTTTTAACAACATGTATAAAGCAATGCCACTTTCCGCAAACCCATGTTAACGTGGATGAGAAATGCCATTTTCGCGATCATTGCGCAATGATTCCAAGCGGAATTACGCATCCGTCATTTGACCAACATGTATAAAGCAATGCCACTTTCCGCAAACCCATGTTAACGTGGATGCGAAATTACATTTCCGCTCTGTGACGCATATTCTGTAGAGCGCAAGAAACATCATTCCAATTTCATGTATCACTAATGTAAAATCAGATATCTAAACATCATATGTAGTGTATGTTGTGAGATCTGTATAGGTTTAGTATCTGACTAAATACACATTTTGGATTTTTAACATTATAAATATTATATGAAGTTGGATAATTACCTGGTTCAGATTCTCTATCGGGTCCTCCCAGGCCACCGGACGGAGAAGCATCTGCCCTGTCCCCCGCGTCAGGACTTTCAGATCCCGCAGCTGGGAGGGAAGAAGAGGAGGCCGAGGATGGCGAGGATCTAAATCTTTTGGGGACCCGGAGATTGAGGAGCTCGCATAAAGTCACCTCATAAGGGAGTAGGTACAGTTTCCGCGGGGCCTTTCTTTGGCCCCCTCTTTTACGGGCTTGTACCCAGTCCCTTATGAGGTTGACTTTTTTCGATAAACGCAACCTCATATCTCCGAATCTCCTCATGATCTGATCCTGGGTCCTCTGGACGTCACACACCAATCTAACCGCATTGGTGATAGACTCCCAGAGGGCCTTCTTAACAGGCGCATCTGTCGAGCTCCTCTTGTTCCCAAACAGCTGGGGATAAAAGTCCTTGACGGCGTGGACCAGTGCAGCGCTCTCCTCCTTGGTGAACCTGGGAACTGACATGCCTGCTGGGTTGTCTTCTCAAATATATATATATATATAAAAATATATCTAGTACGCCTGCAGGCATTAGAGAACTGACAAAGATGGCAACGTGTAATGGACTTTTATATGGTGAAGTAAACATGAGATGCACCATGGGACAATTTATCTGTACATCTGATTGGATAAAAGTTTGAAATATTGTTATAATGTCTGTGAGACCATCCTGACTCAAGTTGTGTTTGTGTGATGAACTCTGATTGGCCGTTCCTTAATGTTTCATATCTTAGTAACTTCCTTACACATACCGCTTGGTGGTGCTGTAACTTCATTTTTCATGTAGACTTATTTGTAACTCATGGGCCTGTCATGCGGATATGTGTGACGCATATTTAATATCCGTGATCCGTGAAATATTAATGATTAAATACTCTTTAAAATCTAATCCTGTCACATTATTAATGTTGTAGACATTTCTCGGTTTAATAACGGTCTGTTTCTTTAATACAAATACACATTTAATATTGTATGTCTTTATTGTTCTTTAAATAAATTTATTGTGAAGTATTGACATTGCTCTATTAAATGTATTTATAATGCACATTGATTGTGTGCTATTGCGTGACATTACACTAATGTTTAAATATGCTAATCTGGTGTTTGAAGATGCGTTTCCCACGCAATATTTATTAATGTTAAAATTCCGGGAAGAATGTCAGTAACTTTGATAATCTGTTTATAAATGTTAAACTACAGCTTTGTTATTCGCAAATAAACCTCGAGCTTGTATTTCTCTGAAGTGCTCATATATGTTATTGTGCAATGGCGTCTTTAGTTTTAAAGAGACATTACAAACAATTGTATCAAATGATCTGTAGAGATAGAAGATTGTTTAGACTTTAAAATGTAAATCATTTTCTCTTAGTATTTATATATCCTCAACATAAGAAATTTAAATGCACATGGTTGAGCCAATCACATAAGGCATCTCTGTGCATCCACCAATCTTCATCTACTGAGCCTATCTCGATATGCTTTTCAAGCAAAGTATGTCAAGATAGGAAGAGAAGTAAATACACTATTTCAAGCTCTTAAAGGGACACTGTCCAAACAAATTTACCATTGGTGATTGAGCATGAAATGTTAATCAACTTTATTATTTAATACGATTATCAAATGTTAAGTTATCTTGTTATGTTTCTTTGAAAATCAATAATGATATTTTATATTACGGACAATTGTTTAATAAAAACCTGGGTTGTCCTTGACGATTGTTGCATCAATTATTCCAAACAATCAAGTTCTGTCCAGAGTACTGAAGCAAATAAATTAGCTATTTACTGCCTTATTTCTAAAGTAATGATAGCAACATCACAATGAGCATTCATAATATGAGACAAGTTTTAAAGTTGATTAAAATAGAATACTCATTCAGAATGTATAAATCATTGTTTTTTTAAATGGCTACCTTTAAGTATATTTTGAGTTCATGTCCCTTTAAATAAACATTTCACAATAATGCTTAATATATCATAAACCTAGGCACCTTCCTTTTGCTAAATGAGTCTAACATATGAGTAAAGCAAATTTAGATTAACTTCTAGATTGTTTTACACACTGACTGAAATATATTTATTAAATGAGGTCTTTTTTAGCCTTCAGCGTAGAGGGACATTAAGCTATATGTTATGTATGCATTTTGTATCATAATCTTATATTTGACCAACTTAATATGTTTTGTTATTCAATCATTATATTGTAATTATATATATTCGTGGATTAAATACATCTCTACATAGGCTATTTTGATGCTGATTGTTGTTTGCATATAGATGCCTTATATCATTGACTAAGATATGTGCATTTATTTTTATTTTAACAAGTATATTTAAAGACTGAATGTAATTCTATAGTACATTCTAAATATGTTTAAATTCTTGTATGATATTTGTAACAATGTATACAAAATATACATTTTGAATGACCCCTTTAAGGACCCAAACATATTGTATTTTGATTTAACATTGACAAAATAAACTAAAGGGGAAATTACATTCTATATAGATATTTGATGTCTAACCCAAGAGGTAAGATTGTAATAAATACATAATATTACTAAGTATAGTTAAATGACTCCACTAGAAAATTACATAGATTAACCTGGCATCCAATAACTAATTATTAAAAATTATAAAGTTAAATGACCTACCATTTATAAATGTAATAATTGTAAAATATTTTCTAATAATGTTTTGAGATACCTAAGGAAGATACATGATCTTATACAATTCTTTTTACATTCAACAACACTGTCACTTTCATGTAATTGAACCACTTCACCTTATTAAATGTTAAAACAATCATAATATTAATACATATCCTAAATATTTTTAATATATACTTTTTCAATATAAAAGCATTGAAGAATATGACTCCCCAATTAATGTTAAAATATATCTTTTAATATTCTCTGAAGAATTTTATTTTCTACTATTAATGCATTATTTTCTCTTATGCATGTGCTTGTCAAATAGCCAACTACCAGTCATGGGAGTCCAAGTTTTATTTATTTACAGATTATATTGATATATATTAGAATCTGCTAAAAAAAAAAATATATTTAATAGAAAATAATTAAATATTCCATGAAGTCATCAGATGCCAATCTGAAATGACAAATAATAAAAATTGAACAAAGTTAATACACACGTTGTAAAATATTCATAAAATACATTTAAAATCATATGGTGTCTATGCTCTAACTTTGATCAACATTTTTTAAAGATAATCATTACATTCATTTTAAATTAATGAAATACATACACCATTATATTGTTGATTAAAAATAATATTTAAATTTCAAAAATTAAATTTATACATAATAATGTATATCACATGTAAACAATATATGTATGCTGAACATAAATGTAATATTTCATGTCCATTCAAATACCTCTATATCAACTATAATATGTATTCCTTTTTCTGATTGTGATCCCTAAATATCTAATTAAGAACTAAATATGACTAATGTATGTAAGCTACTAATATTCTACAGTCTTCACTAGCATGCATTGGTACACCAACCTGGACAATGCATGGTCTTTGAAAGTCAATTCAGGGGTAAACAGTTGATCTTCAATAGGTGTCTTATTCATCAGTTCATTAAATAGAGGACTGGGAAATACCATCTAAAAAAGTAAAATCATCTAAGTGTCTGATTGTGATCCCTAAATATCTAATTAAGAACTAAATATGACTAATGTATGTAAGCTACTAATATTCTACAGTCTTCACTAGCATGCATTGGTACACCAACCTGGACAATGCATGGTCTTTGAAAGTCAATTCAGGGGTAAACAGTTGATCTTCAATAGGTGTCTTATTCATCAGTTCATTAAATAGAGGACTGGGAAATACCATCTAAAAAAGTAAAATCATCTAAGTGTCTGATTGTGATCCCTAAATATCTAATTAAGAACTAAATATGACTAATGTATGTAAGCTACTAATATTCTACAGTCTTCACTAGCATGCATTGGTACACCAACCTGGACAATGCATGGTCTTTGAAAGTCAATTCAGGGGTAAACAGTTGATCTTCAATAGGTGTCTTATTCATCAGTTCATTAAATAGAGGACTGGGAAATACCATCTAAAAAAGTAAAATCATCTAAGTGTCTGATTGTGATCCCTAAATATCTAATTAAGAACTAAATATGACTAATGTATGTAAGCTACTAATATTCTACAGTCTTCACTAGCATGCATTGGTACACCAACCTGGACAATGCATGGTCTTTGAATGTCAATTCAGGGGTAAACAGTTGATCTTCAATAGGTGTCTTATTCATCAGTTCATTAAATAGAGGACTGGGAAATACCATCTACAAAATAGAAAATCATCTAAGTGTCTCCAATAGGATGTCTCCACAGCCTTATTCTATCAAATAGTTTGCACTTACCATGTGAACATGTCTTTGTATGGTTTTCAAGGTCAGCAGAATTTAAATATGCCAGACATGATCCCATTGGTATACTTCAATTTCAATCTTGGCTTTTTCCCCACTGTCAGTCTTGGAAATCTTCACTGTCAGGCTTCAAATTGTTCCCTTTCAGTCTTTATATTAAGTCATCTCCCTAATGTAAGAAATTATATATAAAGATTTCATACAAGTGTGTGAATCAGTTCTGTACCCCTCTCCCACCCCCCATTTCATAATAAATATCTATCACTAGCTTACTAAGCCTGTGTATGAACCTGTGTTATTTTCTATCAAGTGTGAAGATGAGTCATATTGAGCAGAACAAACCTCTGTGTGACATTGAACCATAGTCATTCTAGAGTATCCCTTTCTGATTATGTACATAAGTAATGTGTAAACAAAGTTATATTTTTAAAAATGTATGCCATATTATGTATTTGTGTACAAATCATGCCAGCAACAGTCCATACATTTCTACTTACCATCTGATGTCCTCTATAAAAACCAGGTGGCAAAGACTCGCTATAGGACCCAATGCCCAGAGCATCACCTATATTATGAGAAATAAATATTATTATAACATTTGATCAATACTAACATGTTTGCACAATTCTCTACTTGTCATTTCCCTAGAGTTCACATCTATTGAAAATACTCCAGTGTAACTTCTATTATTTACCGTCTAAAGTGGCGGTTGATGACGTCTGCTCTGACATCAAGTCCCTCGTCCTGGAATTCCCCCTCTAGAACAGGATCATCCTCCTCATCTCTGAGGAGGTCTCTGTCCACCGGGACGGCCTGCAGCATCCCAGCCCGCTGTGCAATATTATGCAGGACGCTACAGGCTACAACGATCTTAGCCACCTTCTTTGGGTTGTACTGGAGTGCTCCTCCAGAACGGTCCAGGCACCTGAATCTCATCTTCAGGAGCCCGAACATCCTTTCAACCACCGCCCTGGTTCTCTTATGAGCCCTATTGTAGCGCTCCTCAGACACATCAGTTGGGCTACGCAAGGGGGTAATGAGCCAAGGCCGGCTCATGTACCCAGAATCACCTATAAATTTAGAACAGAACATAATTCAAACAGAATACTTAAAATAGTATATTGTTGTATAAATATATTTTTTAAAAACCATAATCCATATTAAAAGTTGTCAGAAACATAAAAAAAAAAAAAAAAATTATATATAAATCTGTATCTAGCCATTTCATCTAAGACATGCTACATATGCGTATTTCTCCTAAACCAAACCTTGTGTAAAATGCTAACTACATGTTTACATTGCATTCTCTATCTGAACACTTAAGGTAAGACATGCTACATATCTGCATTTCAATAAAACTAGACATTAGCAGAAATAGACAATGACAGGGTTAAATTGCATGAGATAATATCTTGCTATTTCATCTAAGACATGCTACATATGCGTATTTCTCCTAAACCAAACCTTGTGTAAAATGCTAACTACATGTTTACATTGCATTCTCTATCTGAACACTTAAGGTAAGACATGCTACATATCTGCATTTCAATAAAACTAGACATTAGCAGAAATAGACAATGACAGGGTTAAATTGCATGAGATAATATCTTGCTATTTCATCTAAGACATGCTACATATGCGTATTTCTCCTAAACCAAACCTTGTGTAAAATGCTAACTACATGTTTACATTGCATTCTATCTGAACACTTAAGGTAAGACATGCTACATATCTGCATTTCAATAAAACTAGACATTAGCAGAAAAAGACAATGACAGGGTTAAATTGCATGAGATAATATCTTGCCATTTCATCTAAGACATGCTACATATGCGTATTTCTCCTAAACCAAACCTTGTGTAAAATGCTAACTACATGTTTACATTGCATTCTCTATATGAACACTTAAGGTAAGACATGCTACATATCTGCATTTCAATAAAACTAGACATTAGCAGAAAAAGACAATGACAGGGTTAAATTGCATGAGATAATATCTTGCCATTTCATCTAAGACATGCTACATATGCGTATTTCTCCTAAACCAAACCTTGTGTAAAATGCTAACTACATGTTTACATTGCATTCTCTATATGAACACTTAAGGTAAGACATGCTACATATCTGCATTTCAATAAAAATAGACATTAGCAGAAAAAGACAATGACAGGGTTAAATTGCATGAGATAATATCTTGCCATTTCATCTAAGACATGCTACATATGCGTATTTCTCCTAAAACAAACCTTGTGTAAAATGCTAACTACATGTTTACATTGCATTCTCTATCTGAACACTTAAGGTAAGACATGCTACATATCTGCATTTCAATAAAAATAGACATTAGCGTCGGTAAATAACAAATGGTTAAATTTAATCCTATAGCTGAACATGACGCTAACAGTTAAAAAATACAGGGGCAATTGTCAAAATAATTAACCATGTTGTGCACAAATACTCACCAACGAGATAACCAGGGGGCATTTGTCTTTCCTCAAACTGTCTCCACAGGGACGACAGAGAGAGGATGCGGGCATCATGACAAGCACCTCCAAAATTCGCATACACATGCATAATCCTCATCCGTGCGTCACAAACATACTGCACGTTGAGGCTATGAAAATGTTTGCGATTTCTGAAGGGCAAGTCATCAATTGGAGCACGCAGCGCAATGTGGGTACAATCAATGGCTCCCAAGACATTGGGCAATTGAGCAATATCAAAGAATTCCCGCTTCAGGCGCCTCCAATCACCATCATTCTGTGGGAATCCTATGTATTGCTTACTGATACGTACCATGGCGTCCAGAAAGTTATCAAACACCACAGAGAATGTACCTTGAGCCAGGCCATGCATGTACAGTTCTCCGGATTGAAAACTCCCGGAGGCCAGGACGTATAGACAGCTTAGCATCTTACTCATGGGGGGAACAGCAGTCCTTATTTGTATACGTGGCTCCAAATGAGGTTTAAGAAGATCGTAAAGGCCAATGAGCTGTTCGCGATCGAGCCGATACTTATCAAAAACCTCAAAGTCACTCATGTTTTCCAAGGTGGGTCTCACCCTGTAGACACGAGGACCTCGAACCAGACGACCCCTTCGTCTCGGTCTGAGCCGCCGAGGCTGCCTGATTCGACCAACAGCTAGTTCGCCAATAGCACCACCAGCAGCGTCTACCATGTCATCGTCATCCATCTTTCAAAACAGCGTAACAAGGTAAGCACTTGATCTGATGTGGATCACAAGTGATGCATTGGCCATGTTGTTTGGGGGATTTATAGTACAATTAGTCCAATGGTAGTGAGTTTGTAATGATTGCTGATTGTATTCACCTGTTTGTATGTGAGCGGCGCGAATGCTTTCACAGTGGGCGTTTATTTGTTGTTTGCTGAAATGTTAGTTTCAAACAATGATTCTCAATGTGAAAGTGTCAAATATCACACATACAGTGCATGTTTGTAATGTTTGATCATATGCGTAATCAATATTTCCTAAACGCGATGTTATAGTAACAAGCACACGTCCAGGCTAACATGAATGAAAGTGCATAGTTGTGTATAATGTGCATCGAATGTGATCGATCAATGTTGCTGCAATATTGTTTGTAAATGATAAAGTAACATCTGTAGTATTGTATATATAAGTGATTTCAGAGCTGTCAATATTGTATGCGTCCCTTTAAAATCGCAATAATAATTCAGAACTTCCCGTCTGTCATCTGTAGTATTATATATATAAGTGATTGCCGAGCTGTCAATATTGTACGCGTCCCTTTAAAATCGCAATAATAATTCCGAACTTCCCATCTGCCATCTGTAGTATTGTATATATAAGTGATTGCCGAGCAGTCAATATTGTATGCGTCCCTTTAAAATCGCAATAATAATTCCGAACTTCCCGTCTGCCATCTGTAGTATTGTATATATAAGTGATTGCCGAGATGTCAATATTGTATGCGTCCCATTAAAATCGCAATAATAATTCCGAACTTCCCGTCTGCCATCTGTAGTATTGTTTATATAAGTGATTGCCGAGCTGTCAATATTGTATGCGTCCCATTCAAATGGCACTAATACTGAATAACTTCCGGCTGTCATCTGTAGTATTGTATAAATAAGTGATTGCCGAGCTGTCAATATTGTACGCGTCCCTTTCAAATCGCAATAATAATTCCGAACTTCCCGTCTGCCATCTGTAGTATTGTATATATAAGTGATTGCCGAGCTGTCAATATTGTACGCGTCCCTTTCAAATCGCAATAATAATTCCGAACTTCCCGTCTGCCATCTGTAGTATTGTATATATAAGTGATTGCCGAGCTGTCAATATTGTATGCGTCCCTTTCAAATCGCACTAATACTGAATAACTTCCCGTCTGCCATCTGTAGTATTGTATATATAAGTGATTGCTGAGCTGTCAATATTGTATGCGTCCCTGTAAAATCGCAATAATACTGAAGAACTTCCGGCTGTCATCTGTAGTATTGTATATATAAGTGATTTCCGAGCAGTCAATATTGTATGCGTCCCTTTCAAATCGCACTAATACTGAATAACTTCCGGCTGTCATCTGTAGTATTGTATATATAAGTGATTGCCGAGATGTGAATATTGTACGCGTCCCTTTCAAATCGCACTAATACTGAATAACTTCCGGCTGTCATCTGTAGTATTGTATATATAAGTGATTGCCGAGATGTGAATATTGTACGCGTCCCTTTCAAATCGCACTAATACTGAATAACTTCCGGCTGTCATCTGTAGTATTATATATATAAGTGATTTTCGATCTGACGATATTGTATGCGTCCCATAAAAATTGCACGAATACTGAATAACTTCCGGCTGTCATCTGTAGTATTATATATATAATTGATGTGCGATCTGACAATATTTCTTAATTGTCCCATTGAAATCTCCATAATAATGCTGTTCAAAAGTGTGTTTTACGTATATGTTGTATTGTAGTATTGAGTGTTAAAGTTCCTAAAGGGGCGGTACAGTGGTGAATCTGTGATGTGTATGGTTGAATCTTCTAATGACGTCATGATATTATTAACCTGCCTATGTAGTTGTGAAATCCTCATTGTGTTGTTGTATTGTGCTACATTGTTATTGTGTGCTGAATAAAATCTAAATGTGTGCTTTGTGGTTGCGTGATGGGTGATGCGTGTTATGTACATGTACGTATATATTGTGATTGTGTCCCACATATGCTGACTTCTATATAGCGGTCTGGCATTGTTGTTCCTTCCCATAAAGTGACATCTGTAATCTGGTGTAATGATGTTCTTGTTGTACGTAATTCCTAATGGTTTCTGGTGATGGAATCATGATGTTAAAAGTACAGTAAAATCCATATGTTGTGTTTTGTGATTCCTCGAGAGAATGTAATGTGTTTTTCCCCCATCATTTGAATGCACATGTATGATTGAATGTTAAAAGTAATGTATGTGCATCCATGAGTGATCATGTGTTAAGCCTATGTAGATATGCAGTTGCTGCAAGCATATGAGTTGAATAACAGAAATGCAATAATAAAGGTAAATGAGAGATGTTTCCCATTGTGTAGTGTTTGTGAATCCAGAAATGTGTATTGAATTTTATTTTAATTGTAAATGTAATTTTATTGAAATAATAATGTGTTACTAGTGATGGGGATTTGTAGTTGATGTAATCTAAAAGTGTTAAAAATATTTATGGTGTGGTGAATATTTAATATTAAAAAACATAAGTCCACCATAGGGAAATAGTCATTTCTTGATCTATTTATCATAGCTGGGTCTAACGCATGAAATCATGTATTTTCTAGCGCTGGTATTTGGAGTTTTTCAGTCTACGCTATTTGCGTGCGTTAGGGAAATGAGGGTTTCGCGTGCACGAGCACGTCTTCCCAATAGAAGTCAATGGAGGCTCCAAAGATTTCTATATTTTTTTTTCTAAGACTGGTTTTCCTCGTAAAGTGAGTGACGTCATGAGCTTGTGTGAAAAAGTAACTAAATCGTGTTCTTTTTGTAATAAATAAATATTTTGTGTATGTAATGTGGTGTATATTGTTTGTATGCATCGATGAGTGTATGTTTGTGATAATGTTATTCGTTAGATGTAGGTATATGAGGGTCTTTTCCCGTATGTCCATGTAAGTCAATGGGAAAATGGATTTGTGTGGATTTTTTTCAAACACCCGAGATCTCGCAACTTTAATCCTTTGTATTTTAAAGAAAAAATAAAAAATACGAAAAATAAAGATTGTGTTGTGTTTGTATGAGTGTAAGTGTACTTTGTGTAATATTTGTTTTGTGATTCGTGGATGTTTTTTTGTGCGGTATATGTTTACTACTGGGTCTGAGGTGGCGGTAGAAAGTTGAGCGTTAGGTGTATTTTGAGTCGCGGTAAATAAACTCTAAATACCGGAGTGCGTAAAAACCCCGCGTTAGGAGCCTCTAACGCTGGTTTTGACGGCTACCGCCGAACTCTAAATCTAGGCCATAGTGATTAATCATGCAGCCCTAACACACACACACACATATATATATATATATATATATATATATATATATATATACACACACACACACATATATATATATATATATATATATATATATATATATATATATATATATATATATATATATATATATACATACATACATATATACATATATACACACACACACACACACACACACACACACACATATACTAGTGATGCACCGAAATGTAAATTCTGGACCAAAACCGAAAATTCAGGATGCCCATGGCCAAAAACCGAAAATGACTTTTTTTAAACAAAATGATTTTAAAATAGTTTTTTTCTATAATGTTATTAATAATATAACGCTTTTTAATTAATTGAATAAATCTGAAATGAAAAACTACAAGCCAATAAAATAAATAAAAACACGTTTATTGAAAGTAACACACCAAAATTGGACAGAAAATAACTTAAAAAAAACAACAAAAGTCTGTTATATAGGACTGAATGAAGAATAATATACTGTCGATATTAATTGAATATCAATATACATTCTGCATTCAGTTCTATGTACAGAATCAGATTTAACAGATGATTTTTTTAAAAAAAAATTTTTAAGTACTGTATAGTCCTAGAAATCTATTATTATATGCAAAACAGTAAGTCAAGTAATGAACTCAAACATCAGCTCTAGGCTAGCATCAAATTTGAAATATGATACACAATAATTTTACCGAAAATAACAGGCAAAAAAACCCAAAACTGAAATAAATGAAAATGCCATTTTCTGCCAAAACGTTTCCGCAGCCGACATTTTGGTGCATCCCTATTATATACACACACACACACACACACACACACACACACAATAAAACAGTTTTAAACAAGGCCACTAATAACAGTGCAAATATACATGGCATAATTATACATTTCCCAATGATCTATTTGCCTGTTGGCAAATAACTCCATTATGTTGATAGAAATGGCTGCCTTTGCATGATAAAACAGCCACCTATGCTGAAATTTTAAATACAACAGAATTAGCTATAGAAACGCTATGCAAAAACAGGCAGCAGTAAGTTCTGGCCAATTTAAAGAAATTAAATATATAAGGAGGAAAGGAACAGAAGCATTATTATGGCACACACCTACCCTATATGTATGAGATAACAATCCCCCCAAGTGTGCCATAATAATGCTTCTGTTCCTTTCCTCATATATTTAATCTATATTTGGCATTAGGCACTACCTTATCCAATACGAAGGTTTATTAGGATTTAGGTTTGGTGATTATTATCTCTAGTTCTTTCCCACCTCCCCCTTTAGGTTAAAAGGGAATTTCCAATTAAAATAAATCACTTCTCACACATATTTGAGTACAGAAACTGCAAGGTCTCCCGTCTCATGTTGTATATTCCACAATGCAGCAGCAAGCTAATATGGAAGTGTAGATTTCAAGTTGCATAATGAAGCAGGACATAAAAACCAATGTCAACTGTACAAAATTGAAACATTAAAGGGATACTAACCCCAAATTTTTTCTTTCATGATTCAGATAGAGCATGCAATTTTAAGCAACTTTCTAATGTACTCCTAGTATCAATTTTTCTTTGTTCTCATGGTATCTTCATTTGAAAAAGCAGTAATGAAAGGTTAGGAGCCGGCCCATTTTTAGTTCAGCACCTGGGTAGCGCTTGCTAATTGGTTTACTACATTTAGCCACAAATCAGCAAGTGTTACCCAGGTGCTGAACAAAAAATGGGCTGGCTCTAAAGCTTACAGTACTGCTTTTTCAAATCAAGATAGCATGAGAACAAAGCAAAATTGATAACAGGAGTAAATTAGAAAGTTGCTTAAAATCTCATACTCTATCTGAATCATGAAAGAAAAAAAATTGGGTTTAGTATCCCTTTAATATGGAATTTAAATCCCCACATAAACTCTTCAGTTGAAAAAAATAAATAAAATTATGAACTAAACTTTTCCACATTTTGGAAATATTTTTTCCGAGTGAACAACTACTTTTCTGTATCAGTATTACTATAATGTTAAAAGCACATTCTGCCATCTTTAGCTGTTGCAACATTTTTGGAACAGCAGAAAACCACAACAATGGGTGTAAGGGTCTCCTCTCCACAAAATATCTTACATAAGAAAATTAAAACAAACTATATAGACACAATGACTCGAGAGTTACTTTAAATGAGTAGATTTGCTGAACAGTTAAATCGTTTTTAAATACTTTGATTTTTTTTCTTTGCTAAAACATCATATTTAAGTCCTCTTGTAGTTTATTAATCAATCTGCCCAGCAGATGGCAGCAAAGAGGAAACTGTTTCAGTCACACAGAAAGCCCCCCAAAAAACAACGGGACTTCAAATGATTAGTAACATTTTAAATTAGGGTAGATTAACTACATTAGCTTGTAAAACTAGAGCTGGAAGATGCCACAGGAATTTTATACTTTAGGAACTGAGCCCCATCACCTCACATCTCTATTGCGCTGAAACGGCTCTAAAGAAGACTTGAGCTGCAAGTTCTCAGCGAAGATAAACTACTCCTATTTTTGATGATAGGAAGCATTAAAATAATGAGTGAATGAACTAGGAGATAAATGCATTCTCTCTCTCTCTACACTAAAGGTTGTTTTGTTACAAGAGTTAGGATTGGTGCACTTCATTATTGTTGGTTTTTTCCATAATGGAATGGTTTTAGTACCTTTAAAATGGTGCCATCTGGTCAAGAAGTTCAGCTAAGACTACGGCGAAAACCGAAAACGCGTCAGTTGACATTACCGGATTGCACCATGAGATGCTGTTTTGTACCCTTTGAAAGATTTTAACGTTGAAAATAAAGAATTTAAGTTTTACCGATTTCAGTCTTTCCTTGTGCTCCTTGTGTTGGACAGTAACAACTTGGATAAACTACTCCATCCTAACCCTTACTGCAGATCTGCCCCAGCACAAAAGCCAACCAGAGCACTCCCTCTTTGGCCATGCGGCATTCTGGGGGTTGTAGTTCCCAGTCACATGGCGTGGTAAGGATTTAGCCATTCAACGCTACATTTTTGGACCGGCTGGCAGGGGCAGGTAGCATTGGCCATACAGAGATCCAAAACAGGGCGCCAGGGGTTAATTTTATGGCACCAGGCTTCATCAAACCCTGGCCTAACCACACCCTGATAAGAAAACACACTGGATTATGCACTATATGAAAGATAAAAGTTTGTATAGCCAAGCAGGATTGTCAATGAAAACCTCTCCCATGTTCTATGTATACGACCAACAGGATCATTGTCAAGTACATCTATACACAAAGCTCTCTCCTGTGTTTGAAGAGCTAAGTCAGAGGAGGGCAATTTTATTGTACTAATGTTTTTTTGTTATATTTTACAGATTCTTGATGCCGATGTGTTTATTGCCAGTATTATCTTTCATTTTGCCTCATTGTGCTTGTATAATTTAAAACAGTTGATAGTAGAATTGCAGACTGCCTCAAAGATTACTTCTGGTCTCACAAAAGATTGTGAGGATAGAATGTCTACATAAAGGGATGCTACAAAAAAATGGAAATAAGCCAAGCACTAATATGTTTACAGAGGATGAGTTTTTTTTAGCATTATCAAAAACAAATGTAAAAAAATTCAGTGGGTCGTAATAATATTCATTCAATGGTTTTAAAGGAAGTTCGATCTGTGCCAACTGTCCCATTAACTGATCTGTTTAATCAGTCACTACTGAACTACTGTTCCAGGTGATTGGAGAATAGCGAATGTATTACCTCTTCATAAAAAAGGCAGTAGGGAAGAATCTGGTAACAACAGGCCAGTAAGTTTAAATGAACATAAAACCCAACATCTAAATTGCTTTAATCTAAATTGCTTTATTCTCTTTGTATCCTTTGTTGAAAAGTATACCTAAGTAAACTCAGGAGCTGGGAGCAAGTTGCTGATTGGTGGCTGCACATATATGCCTCTTGTGAACAGATAGCACCCAGTAGTGCATTGTTGCTCCTTCGATAAAGAATACCAAGGCAAAGAAGCAAAATTGATCATAGAAGTAAATTGGAAAGTTGTTTAAAATTGTATATGCTTTCTGAACTAAAAAAGAAAAATGTTGTGTTTCATGTCCCTTTAACTTCAGTAGTAAGGAAATTAATGGAAAGTATCTTAAAAGAAATAATTCTGACTTACATAAAGACAAACATTTTAGAGAACCAAAATCAGTTGTTGTAGCATATCTTGATTTCAGCAAAGCATTTGACAGACTCAATGACACCTTTACTGACTGTTATAAATGAGGACCGGGACTTGGGAATTATTATTTCAGATGATTTAAAATTTAGTAAACAATGTAGCATTGCAGCGAGTAAGGTTGTATTGGTAGAGATATTTGCAGCGGAAATAGTGAGGTTCTTATGCCACTTTACAGATCATTAGTTAGGCCTCATTTTGAGTATTGTATGCAGTTCTGGAGGCCATATCTCCAGAAGGATATAAACAAACTGGAATCTGTGCAAAGGAGGGCTACTGAAATGGTACATGGTCTAAAAAAAAAATAATACTTACCAGGAGAGGCTCAATGACCTAAATATGTATAGGGAAAGAGGTAATATGATAGCAACTATCAAGTATATTAATGGGCTTAGTAAAGCTGAGGCTGAGAGTATTTTCCATAAAAAAATAAAAATGAATGAACAAGGGGTCATGATCTCAAGCTGAAGGAGTAATATGAGGAAGAACTTCTCTTCAGAAAGGGTGATTGATTTATGGACTAAAGTTCCACAAGAGGTGGTAATGACAAACACTGTGGGGTATGTTAAAAAAATGCCTCGGACAAGCAGAAGTCTATCCTACGAACTAGCTAAGTTTAACTTTTAGGAAATATCAGGAAGACTTGCTTGGCCTATAGTTTATATCTGCCATCAAAATCTATGTTTCTAAACATTTTCTAGCTTGTTGGGTCTTTTTAACTTTAGATTCATTAGGATTCTGTATTAAAGATCGCTATATTTTATATTGTCTTCAGACTTTGCAACCCTTTTTGGTCTCTTTTCTACATTAGAAGTTGAAACTGCTACTTTATATATACACCAACTAAATTATAGTACAGTCTCACATTCCTCCGGTCCTCCCATCCAGCTCATAGCATGATAACTTGTTCATGCATATTTATTTCTCTGAAAAAAAAAAGTTTCTCTGTTAAATTTCCTACGATATGAAATAAAATTACAATGTAGTAAACATAGCACAAACCAGTTCGGTATGCCAGCAGCCGTGCTTGAATCATACAATGCTGCGCAATTTCTTGGGGGAGGCTCTGCTGGTTGATGTCGTTGCTGACCTGCGATTCACTGAGGTAGAAACCAAAACCATAACAGCTGGGGACACTAGATGCCACTGTGGCTAAAATGAGGATAAGCTCCTTCATGTTCTGCCTCAAATTAATGAAATAAGGGTTCTCGCACAGATTCTCCAAACCCATTAACCTCAATATCTCCTTATGCATTTCCTCATTGGAGATTAAGAAAAGGGTTTCGTACTCTTTAATCTTTTCCTGACGATATTCGTAAAAGAAATCCGTAGTGAAACCGGGCTGCACCCGTGCGATCTTCTGAATAAAATCACATTTCAAGGATGTTTCTTCTATAAACTGCACCATGTAACAGGCCAGTGGTTGAAGCAACACACAGACGTGGGCGCGGCTGTTTGATTTTAGCCTCTCTACAGCTTTTGCATCAAGCCTTGCATCCCCATTGTTGGTACAACTGGATATTTCCTGTTGTAGGCTCATTTCAGGATCAGAGGGCCAGTAGGAAATTCTGTTAACCCCAGCTGAAAGCAAAAAAAAAAAAAAAACCCATTATATCCATGCAACATAATTGTACATATGTTTAAAAAGTTACAACTGAAACACATACTGAGAAGCCTTTGCCATCTGGCAGCAGTAATTGTGTAACAATGTTTATAGCAATGTTATACATTATTGCAAATTTAACCCCTTAACGACCAAGGACGTGTCAGGCACATCCTACAAAAAGTGTCCTCTGGGTTTCAAGCGCTGCAAGTGATCGCTTCCAGACGCTTTCAAGGTATTGCAGTGATGCCTCAATATTGTGGTATCCTGCAATACCCTTTTTTAGCCACTGATGCAGAGAGAGACACTCTGTGGCCCTCTCTGCATCGGACATCGATTGTGCCGTTCATTGGTGGGAGCCAAAGCAGAGAGGCGGTGAGCGGCCCATCAGTGGTAAGTTCTGGATACTATCACACTGAAGTGAGCGCGAGGGGGCGGCAAAATAGGTAGAGTGGGGAGGGATCAGGGAGGTTGGGGGCTAAGGGGGGATCCAACAATGCAGAATCAATATAAAAAAAAATGCTTTTTATTTTAGTACTAGCAGACTTTCTGCCAGTACTTTAGATGGCGGTGACTATTGTAAGGTGGGGGAGGCAAGAGAGCTGTTTGAGGGGGGTCAGGGAGGGATCAGGGGGTGGGATGAGTCAGGTGGGAGGCTGATCTCTACACTAAAGCTAAAATTAACCCGACAAGCTACCTAATTAACCCCTTAACTATTGGGCATAATACAAGTGTGGTGCGCAGCAGCATTTAGCAGCCTTCTAATTACCAAAAAGCAACGGTAAAGTCATATATGTCTGCTAATTCTGAACAAAAGGGATCCCAGAAAAGCATTTACAACCATTTGTGCCATAATTGCACAAGCTGTTTGTAAATAATTTTAGTGAGAAACCTAAAGTTTGTGAAAAAGTTAATGATTTTTTTTTTTTATTTGATCGCATTTGGCTGTGAAATGGTGGCATGAAATATACCAAAATGGGCCTAAATCAATACTTTGGGTTATATACTAAAATTATATATATATATATATATATATATATACACATATATATATATATATATATATATATATATATATATATATATATATATATACACACACATACATACACACACACATGTCAAGGGTTATTCAGGTATTCCTGACAGATATCAGTGTTCCAATGTAACTATCACTAATTTTGAAAAAGAAAGGTTTGGAAATAGCAAAGTGCTACTTGTACTTAATTATTGCCCTATAATTTGCACAAAAAAAAAGCAAAGAACATGTAAACATTGGGTATTTCTAAACTCAGGACAACATTTAGAAACTATTTAGTATGGGTGTTTTTTGGTGGTTGTAGATGTGTAACAGATTTTGGGGGTCAAAGTTAGAAAAAGTGTGGGTTTTTTCATCATATTTTATATATTTTTTTATAGTAAATTAAATGATATGATGCAAATAATGGTATCTTTAGAAAGTCCATTTAATGGCGAAAAAAATGGTATATAATATGTGTGGGTAAAGTAAATGAGTAAGAGGAAAATTACAGATAAACACAAACACCGCAAAAATGTAAAATAGTGCTGGTCTTTAAAGTTAAGAAAAATTGAAAAATGGTCTGGTCACTAAGGGGTTAAAGGGACATTAAACCCCAAATGTTTCTTTCAGGATTCAGACACAGAATACAATTTTAAACAATATTCCAATTTACTTCTATTATCTAATTTGCTTTATTCTTTAGATATCCTTTGTTGAAGAAATAACAATGCACATGGATGAGCCAATCACACAAGGCATCTATGTGCAGCAACCAATCAGCAGCTACTGTGCCTATAATGAAGCAAATTAGATAACAGAAGTAAATTGGAAAGTTGTTTAAAATGGCATGCTCTTTCTAAAAAAGAGAAGAAATAAAAATGTAATTTTCATGTCCCTTTAAGCAAATGATTGAAAACCAGATCTGATGGCAAAAGCTTTTTATGAACTCAAACACATTTTATGACAACTTTAAAATGCAGTTACATTAGGCATATTGTAGTGTACACAAGTTCAGTTGTGTCTTTATTTAGAAAGTAAAATCCATCTCAGTTCTTACCATTCACGATCATTTTTAAGCAAGCCGAACATGGTTTCCTAGAAAAGTAAAGATCGCAGTCCTTGAGTCGTGAACCGTGCTTAATAACTGCAATTTGACCAGCATGCAGTTCATCACCGGAGCAGTGAAGACCAATAATCTTCATATTTCCCACCACAACTAGACCAGTCCTTTTCACCTGCAGTGAGGTAACAAAATATGAAAATAATGCTGTGCTGTATAAAAGATTTTACTGTATTTCATAGCAATGTTGTTTTGTTCCTTTATTAACATTTAATGACATTATGCTTTTACACAGGTTTTAATTGCTTTATTAATTTCAGCTCCATTTATGCTTTGAAGAATTTAAGAGATTATTAGAAGAGTATGTATTCTTAACCGAATGCATTTGCATTAAAAGATGTGAGCACAGTTCTAAAAAAAAAGGTTGAACAAATCCAAGGAAAAAAAAAATCAGCTAAACTTTACAAAATAGACAGCAAATATCTGCCCACTATCCACAAATTTATATATATTTTTTTTTTTTTATTTTTAGGAACAATACTTGGGCCATAGTATGTACACTCACATCTAGGCAAACCATATAGGTGGCTCCTACACAAACAGATTTAAACATGACAACTTTATAATCTGTTAAACTGTGCATTAGTACTAGGTGCAACCTAGGTAAAACACATCTCTAGTGAAAACAGGGGTGGATTCATTTATAGCTTTCAGGGCATACAAGTGAGTGGCTTCTAGGTAATAAGTTACACACTACAAAACAACAGAAGGAATATAGCCTGGGCGCATTTGCTATGTCAATAACAAGTCTAAAATCCATAGATTCACAACAACTCTTAAACTCCTTTAGACCCGTTCTATCCATGATCTCATCTCTCTTCTGCAGTGAGCTCTTTATCCCCCATGATAACTCCACACTAGTCTCAGAGGATAACAAGGCTTCTCCAGCTACTAAGATGACAAAAAGTCATAGCTTAACTATCTATCTGCACAAATATATGCTCCAATTCCTCCACCCACTGCCTGTCTAGGAACTACTTTTCAGCTACCTTATTAAAGTGATGGTAAATCCTAGCGTTTGTTAAACACTAGGATTTACCATTGGAACAAATAAAGGGGACTTTCAGTCATGAAGTATAAAATACTTCATGCTGAAAGCTCCTGTATTTGTTTGCGGCGTTTGCCGCACTGAGTTGCTCAGGCATCCCACGGCAGAACGCTATTTGACTGAGAGGTGACATTTCCACCTCTTAGCCAATAGCTGTGCGGGAAATCCGGCACCAGGCTTAAAATTGCATGCTCTATCTGAATCATTAAAGAAAAAAAATTGGGTTTAGTATCCCTTTAATTAAAAACAAATCTATTTCAACTATTTTTTGGATCCCTTAGCAATTAGAATGATATAAAATGTCCCTTTAAATGGCTAGTCATTAAACATGTTACCCTAATATTGTAATATGTAGAATACCTCTGTGCACAGGCATTTTCAGTCATTGTTTTCTAATAAAATGTACTTTCAATTTAAAGAGACATGATACTCAAACACTGAAGTACTTCAAAGTGATGCAGCGTAGCTGTAAAAGGCTGATTAGAAAATATCACCCGAACATCTATATTAAAAAAATAGATATTTTACCTCAAAATTTCTTCAGTAGCCACATCCCAATGTGAAGGGAATTTAAATGGACAGTAAAGACATAATTAGACATTCATGATTTAGACAGAGCATACAATTTGGAACAACTTTTCTTTTTACTTATTTAATTTGCTTCCTTCTCTTATTATCCTTTGCTGAAAGGTTTATCCAGATAAGCTCAGGAGCAGCAAATAATCTAGGTTCTAGCTGCTGATTGGTGGCTACATACATACATACACTGATTGGCATTGGCTCACGCATGTGTTCAGTTAGAAACCAGTAGTGCAATGTTGCTCCTTCAACACAGTATACCAAGAGAATGAAGCAAATTTGATAATAGAAGTAAACTGGAAAGTTGTTTAAAGTTGTGTTCTCTACCTAAATCATGAAAGAAAAAAAATGTGGGTTCCATGTCCCTTTAAGCATGATGTTAGTCCTAGGACTTGCAAGGGAGTATGCATCTGGAATGAATAGGCACAGTCATGTCATTTGTCTCCTCAGTTTAAGGAGACATAAAACCCAAAAATTGTCTTTCACAATTCAGATAGAAAATACATTTTTTTTTTTTTAAATTTTTATTTATTTATTTCAATAATGAACATATTTACAATTTATAAACCAAGAAGATCAATAATAAGAAAAAAAAAGAAAAAAAAATAAAATAAAAAACTCTTCTCCCCCACCCCCCTACCAAATATTTAACTGAACAAGTTCGGAATTTCTAAACGGGAAAATCAGATACTCTATTTCGTGCTCTGGGTAGCTTTTAATGAAAGCTGACCATTTCTTGAAAAATAATTTGATCTCATCTTCATTACTTAAATTGGTATCCCTTTGCTCTAACATGCATTGTTTTTTAAGATAGTTTTTAACTTCTAAGATGGAGGGAGCCCTACGTTTTTTCCAATATTTTAAAATTAGACATCTAGATGCAAGGATCAAGAGGGTTATTAGATGTTCCTGAGAGTGTTGCTCTTCATTCTTAATACAAAATATTACCTGTAAGAATGTGAGACCCGGAGGGGAGACCCGCAATATTTTGTTAAACCAATATTCAAGTTTGTGCCAAAATTGTGCGACTTTCGGGCAACTCCAAAACATATGTTTTAGATCGGCTGCTAGAAGTAAGCATTTTGGACACCTATTGAAGTTTAAATTATGTAGTTTGAAACCCTTCTCTGGGGTAAAATATGTTTTTTGCAATATTTTGACGTGTGCTTCTCTCCAATTTGCTGAGAGTGTGGCCTGGGATACTTTTCTGATAGATTTTTGAATAAATTTTAGATCTATCTCATTTGGGGTAATTAAACGATTCCAACCTGACGTTATCTGTTCTAGAATAAAAAGTCCCTTAGTGTCATTTAGGGATTTATAGCAAAAGTTAATTGATGAATAACCACTTTTTGTTAGTGTCAGCCATTTTTCCAGTTCTCCCAAGTCCCAGCACCAACCTGACTTTCTGACCAGTTCTGAGATATAGTGTCTCAGTTGTAGGTATGCATAGAATTCGTTGTTTTCTAGTTTGAATTCATTTTTTAATTCTTCAAATGTTTTTACACAATTTAGTTCTTTCTTGACAAGTTGCTGAACTCTCTTTAAGCCCTTAAGTGACCATTTATCAAAAATGTCCGAGGCTAGGCCTGGGGGAAAGTTCAGGTTTCCTTTTATTGGGATAAATTGTGAAGCGCTACAGTTTACTTTTAGAAGGGTCCCTAGTTTCCACCAGGCTTTGATGGGGTTCAAAATAGTTTTAAGTTTTTTAATTACCGGTGGTAAGATTTTGGGATCGCAATGCGCCAGGGCTGTAGGGAGAAAAGGATGACAGATATTTTCATCCAATATATTGTTGGTCACGTAGTTCTTAGTAAGGAACCAATCTGTCACTGTGCGTGCTAGAAAAGCAAGATTATATGATCTTATATTCGGCATTGCTAAACCACCATATTCTCTCCCAGCAGAGAGTTTGGACAATGATATCCTGGATCTCTTCCCTTGCCAAATAAAGTTCCGAATTGCAGAGTTAAGAGACCTAATATCTTTTTCAAACAATATTATGGGGGTGTTTTGTAACACATATAGAAGTTTGGGAAGAAGCACCATCTTGAATAGTGCTATTCTCCCTGAGAGAGAGATTGGTAGATTCAGCCAGGCTTTCAACTTTTCTCGAATTGTCAAACAGATTGGTATGATGTTAATTTCATATAAATCAAGAGGATTAACTGGTATGTTAATTCCCAGATATTTGAATGAGTCTGTTACCTCTTTGAAGGGGCAATTACTTAAAGAATCATTCTTCTTTCTAAGCCACAGAATCTCTGACTTAGATGGGTTTATTTTGTAACCAGTAAAAGATCCAAACCTAGCTATTATGTGTAAAAGTTCAGGTATGTTTCTCCTTGTATTTGATATGTACAGAAGTATATCGTCCGCGTATAGTGCAATTTTTGCTTCGTGGTCAAGTATTACAATCCCTTGGAGAGACTGTCTGATTTTTATTGCTAGAGACTCTATGGCTAAATTAAATATCAGAGGGGATAGAGGGCAACCCTGACGTGTGCCCCTATAAATTCCAATTTCCGATGATAGAAGATTATTGACTATTAATTTTGTGGACGGATTTTTATATAAATTTTCTATAAAGCTAGAAAATATGCCTGTAATCCCAAATTTAGCAAGAGATGTAAATATATGACTATAGAATACTGAATCAAAGGCCTTCTCAGCGTCGATGGCAACTATTGCCAGGTCTGGGTCGCCCTCTACCCCCTCGGCGATATCAGCCTTTTGAGAATAATATTCCGTTATTGTTAATACTTCTCTTATTTTGGAAGCAGAGTTGCGATGCTTGAGAAAGCCAGCTTGATCATTGTGTATGACTTGAATAAGTCCTGTTTGAAGCCTACTAGCTAGAATTGAGGCTAAAATTTTATATTCGGAGTTAAGAAGGGCTATAGGGCGGTAAGACTCTTTATGAGTTGGATCTTTCCCCCCTTTTAACAATAAGGTTGAATACGAAGCAGTAAAACTGGGAGGTATAGTTTTACCATTTATGAAGTAATTATTAAACAAGTTACAGAGGTGTGGAACTACCTCAGGGGCTAAGATTTTATAGACCTCATTGGGTAGCCCATCTGGACCTGCCGCTTTGTTAGGTGAAAGTTCCATAATTTTTTTGTTAACTTCCTCCTCCGAGATCTGATTATTTAAGTTAGTAATTATCTCTTCTGGGATTGTGGGACAGACTACATTACTCCAGAATTCCTGAGCCTGATCCATATCAGGAATTTTTGGTGAATATAGATTTTTATAGTAATTTGTGAATATTTCTAAGATATCTTCTGATTTAGTAAAGGTCATACTTTCTTGTTGGATTTTATCAATAATAGAAGGGTTTTTTTCACCCTTAACTAATCTGGCCAGTATTTTGCCAGATTTATTACCAAATCGGTACATTTTTGCCTGAAATCTAAGATCTTTTTGAGTTTCTGTAAGCAATGTAAATGTATCCCTTTCATTTTTGGCTCTTACATATCTTGACCAGTTAAAGGGTGTCTTATGTAGAAGAAAAAGATTATAAGAGTTTATAACAAAATTAGTGACTTCTTTCTCTCTAGCTTTCAACTTCTTATTTAACTTGGCCGCGTACGCTATTATCTCTCCTCTGACAACCGCCTTTGCGGCACCCCAAAAGATTTCTGGTCTGTCTATGTAGTCTCTATTATTTTGGATATATTCTTTAAATATAACTGTCAAATGTTTTTTAAATTTTACATCGTTTGTTAGGTAATAGGGAAACCTAAATCTCAATGGAGCGTTTCTCAGGCTGTTCAATTGTAGCTCGAGAAAGATAGGGGAGTGATCCGATAAGAATATAGGTGTGATTCCTGCCTTTACGTTTTTTAGGCATAGCCTCTCATCTACTAGAAATAGGTCTATCCTAGATAGGGTTTTGTGTGCCCTAGATAGACACGTGAAGTCTTGCACATCTGGGTTCTGAAGCCGCCATAGATCTTTGACTAATAAATTTTGGTAAAGAGTTTTGAAAATTTTTGTTTCTAAATTATCCTTTTTAGATTTTGATTGTTTAAGGTTACTTCTCATCCTATCTAAGGGAGATTGTGGAGCCATGTTGAAGTCCCCGCCTATGATTAGAAAACCTTCAGTATGCAATAGTATATTAGATTGCATCTGATTCCAGAATTCGTAGTTTAACTCATTAGGTGCATACACATTGTAAAGTGTGTAAATTTGCTTAGCTATTCGAACTTTCATCATTACGAATCTGCCCTCCGGGTCATTGTTTGTCTGAAGTATGTCATACTGCAATCTCTTGCCTATCATAATTGCCACTCCTCTCTTTCTTCTAATACTAGGTGAGGAAACTATTTCTTTGATCCAAGAGCCCTTGAGTTTCATTGTTTCCTCTGTGTTTAGGTGTGTTTCTTGAAGAAACATTATATCAGCTTTTAATTTACGCATGTGTGAAACTATAGCTTTTCTCTTTATGGGGATTGAGATTCCTCCCACATTCCAAGATACTATCTTAAACTTATTTTGTGAAATAGACATAATCAACTATTTTGAAAAAAAGGGAGCAGGAGAGAGAGCGCAGGGGAGGTGGGGAAGAGAGGGAGAAAAAAAAAAAAAAAAAAAAAGGAACATTTTTAAACCATGACACTCAATTATTTGATTGGAGGGGGGGGAATCCCCCTAACTTTACCCCTAACATGAGGGGACACCCTTTTCAGGGATTGTGTTCCTACCAATACGGCCATATTATACTTTGATAATAAGTAACAAAACAACAAGATGGTATAATCTAAGACTCCTAATTTTATAATCATTAAGTTCCTGCTAAAAAGAAGGAAGAGAGAGTAACAAAGAAAGAAAAAACATTTATCCCACAGATTCTAATTCTATGAAGAACCTCTCTGCCTCTGTGACATTATCAAAGAAATGAGTTCTGTCTCCAATGATTACCTTTAATTTGGCTGGGTAAATTAAAATTGCCTTATAACCCTTTTGAATAAATTTTGAGCAAGTGGGTGTTAGATCTCTCCTTTTTGATGAGGTTTCTGCTGAGTAATCCTGAAAAATCAAGATTTAAGCCCCATCTACACTTATTGGCTGTTTTTTTCTGTACTGTTGTAACAATCTAACTTTGTCTAGATAATTCAGGAAGCGGGCAATAACTGGCCTAGGTCTTTTATTGATGTTACTCTCTGTCTGAGGGGGACCAATTCTATGTACTCTTTCAATTATTACCTGTGATTCTGGTAATTCCAAAATTTGACCCAGGGTCTCTGTTATAAATGCTGATAAATTTTCAAATTTTTTCCCTTCGGGTATGCCTATTATCCTTAAATTATTTCTACGAGACCGATTTTCTAGGTCTTCTAATCTCATCTGTATTTTTTGTATTTTACTTTCTGCATCGTCAAGTTTGGAACCTTGAGCAAAGGTGAGGTCTTCCAAGTCAGACACCCTTTGCTCTGCCTCTTGTATCCTATTCGAAAATTGTCTAATTTCCACTGATAACGATTCTATGTCCTGTTTAATTTCTTTTCTAAGGGTGTCGAACTTAGGGGTCAGAGCTTCTGAGATATTAGAGACCAGACTTTGCAGATTTAATACTTCGCTTATTGGGTTTAAATTAGATGTGAGATGTGTTTCTGCGGTAACCTCAGCCAGGCCTTTGGTTTTTTTATCTCTGTGCCTACTCGCCATACTTGGAGATGTAATTTTAGAAGAAGTATTAAGAAACTTATCCATGTGCCGGGTGTCCACGTGAATATTTAATTAATATAAGAAAGACACAGATAATGGTGAATTGTGATATCAAAATGTGCTTGTGATAGAAAAGGAAAGAGAAAGGAAAAAAAAATTAAAAAAAATAGGGGGGGGGGGTGAAGGAAGTGTTTGTGAGGGTGATCAAAGGGGAATAGGGAGTGCAGAGAAAAAAAAAAAAAAAAAAAAAAAAAAGGGGAAAAGAAATTTTTTCAGTTTTAGTGACTAATTATAAGTGCATTAAGAGAGTAGAAACTCTTAAGTGAGGTTGTGAGGATAGCTTTCAATTTAGATTTATCAAGTAATGACTTGTATGTTTAGTGTTACAGTGGGATTTGATCCAAATGGCCTAACTCAATCCTCCAGGCTTTGGCCCTTGTCTCCTCTGGTTTTAAATTTTATGCAGAAAAAATATAATATTTCTCTGCCCAAGTGGGCTTATATTTTAATCAGTCCTAAAGGGAATTATTTGTAACAATACTTATCAGAGGGTAGTTTTAATATTCACAGGGTGTTACCTCTTATCTGAAAGTTAGTATTTTAAACTAAGATTAACTCTTAAGACCTGGGCATAGAAAGTTCAGTGTAAACACCATTAATCTTGGCACAGGTTGAGAATAAACATTAGCTAGACAAAAGGGGAGAAAAAAAAAAAAAAAAAGGAAAAAAAAGAAACAAAAAAGACGAAGTATATAAAATTAAGCAAATTCCTTCGCTATTTGTTTAAGCTGACTTCTTCTTTCTTTACCCTTCCCCCCTCCTTCCCTCCCTCCTTTACAGGAAAGTTAGGATTTTTGAAAAGATTTTATGTGTGTACACCTAAGTACTACCCCTTCCCCAAGGAGCCTGTCAATGTAGCTAATGCCCAGTTTTACAAAATTCCCACCATGGAGCTGTTACATGTATTCAGCAAACAATAGCCTGTGAACAATAGCTTTTATAACCGTAGACCAGCCCCTTTAGAGAAAGAAAAATAACAAAAATGATGACAAGGCAATATAAGTCTGAGCAAGAAGTAGCAAGGGAAAAAAGGACTTTTATATCTCTGTCTCCTTTTTCCTTTCTCTCACTTCCCCTCCCCTTGAGAACCAAGGGAGGAGAATAGACAGTCCTTTTCCTTTATTTCAACAGGGTACAACCGTCCAAACCTAGGACAAAAATTTTTGGTAAAACTTAAAGTTTCTTTTTTCTGTACAGTTCTGTTCTGGCAGATGTTAATGCAGGGAGGGGGAATGTGAGTCTTATAAAAGACTTATAGAGCTTGGCAACTTTTCGACACTTGTATCTTGTAACTGATACATTATGACAGGCAAATATAAGAGAAGCTATTCTATTTTTTCTTTTTTTTCCCTTTCTTATCCCCTCTCTCTTCGCTCCTTGTTCATATGTTTGCTTAGAGTGAGACTCTCCTGTGAATGTCAAACTGCTTTAAACGATATACCCAAATGAGGAGATTTTTTTCTCTCTTTTTTTTTTCTTCCCTTCAATTTGTAAAAAGGTTTCAGTCCAACTTACACTGTGCTTCTGCCCAAATTCCCCCCATTGCGTCTCCCTTTCCTTCACTCCTTCTTCTCTTTCCTTACTCTTCACTCTCCTTTAGTTTATTTCAGAAAGAACTTCCCTCGTTAAAGGGAGTGTACTCACCCTCCGGTGTATTTCTGGCAAACAACAATCTGGGTGACTTCAAGGCTTCCACTCCCTCAAGAGATATCCAGGAGGAGAGAGAGGAATCCTTAAGGCTTGTGAAGTGTGTGGTGAAGGGAAAGGAGCGTTGCCCTTACTTGACCCACCTCCTCCTATGCAGCAACGGTGAAGGAGGGGGGGCCCATAGATCGCCTCTGTGTAGAATCTCAAGTCAGCTTTGTGAATGGCAGGATCAGGCCCGCCGTCCTCCCGGAGCAGCTCCAGCCAGGCTATCCCGATGCGGGTTTACTTTCGGAGTCAGCGCAAGGTGCTCTCACAGACTTCTCCTCCCACGCAACACCGGTGGGGGAGGAGGAACCGCCGTCAAACTCTCTCCTGGGATCCGGGCTCTACCTACGGCAGACCAGCCAGCCTCCAAAGTTCAGCGCAGTAGGTATGCCAGCTCAGCACCGGGAGGGAGGAGGGAGACACAGTTAAGTTTAATAGGAGAGAATGAGGCAAAAGCAGGGGCAAGGTATCAGCTCTCGGAAAGCTTTTTAGGGGCTAAGCCTTGCCATCTTTACTCCTCTTCTCTGAGGGGAATTATGGAGCCGTGCTTGAAATTTTGCTCAGAGTCAAGTTTTGATAAAAAAGTTTATATTGACTTTGAATTCCTCCTGTATAGGGTTTTTTTTTTTTCCCAGTGGGTTGGATTTTCCACTAAGCGTTCCGGCAGCAGTTAGCATTTGCTGTCCTTGTAGCAGCCCACTCTTCTCAGGGCTTGGCGCGTGGGAGACACCGCCAGGTGCTTGCAGCAGGAGAACAATTGCACAGCTACCTGTGCTAAGCTTCTCCTCCGGAACTCCCTCAGGGCCAATACATTTTTTAATAACTTTTCATTTTGTGTCTATGATCAAATTTCCCATCCCTTACCCATTAGAATGATAATAAAAATGTCCCTTTAAATGGCTAGTCATTGAACATGTTACCCTAATATTGTAATATGCAGGTTGTAGAATACCTCTGTGCACAGCCATATTAAACATTTTCCAGTCATTGTTTTCTAATAAAATGTAATTTCAATTTAAAGAGACATGATACCCAAATATTGAAAAACTTCAAAGTGATGCAGCATGGCTGTAAAAGGCTGACTAGCAAGTGGGTATTCTGTCCCTTTGAAATCAGACAATACCAAGTCATACCTGAGATACAGGTTTTCCACAGTCTTGATCATCTTGTGGGAAAACTTCCATCCAGAGGCTCAAAAGTGTAAATAAATTGACTTTAGAAAGTCTTGGCACATGACCTAAAAAAAAAATAATAGGTTATTTTAAAAGACTGATTGAACCTAATTGTGTCTCACTAAACCTCCAGTAAAGTCATATAGTGTATAAAATATAGAAAAACATGAACATATTACTGTATATTTAGAATGATTATAAAATCTCTCCCTGGCTACTAAAGCATGTGTGGCTAGCAACTCAATATTAACGCTGGCTATTGTATTTCATATCAAATGTTCAACCCTGACTCAATGTATGAGAACATAGTACTGAAGTGTATCCTGTTGTTTTCATCCTGTATGATGTCAGTATCCTTTTATAGCCTCCTCATGCATGCTGTCAATCAGTTCCCTTGCATATCATCAGTAAGTCTTACCATACATACAGTCACACTCACCCAACAGTTTTACCATGTAAGCTGCCAATCAGTTTCAGCCTGCATGTTGTTGCTCTCACGCTGCATACTATCTGTCTCAGCAGGTATACTGTCAGTCTCCCCTCGTAACCTGTATATCGTCAGTTAGCCTCTCGCTAAATAATGTCAATCAGTTTCACCCATTAATTGCCTCTCAGTATGCTGTCATTTATTTTCACCGTCAATACTGTCTCACCACCCATAATGTCATTCTGTGTTTCGTGCATATTGACAGTCTCACCAGGCATATTGACAGTCCCACTAGGCATACTGTTTATCTCATGAGGTATACTGTTTGTCTCACCAGGCATACTGTTTGTCTCACCAGGCATACTGTTTGTCTCACCAGGCATACTGTTTGTCTCACTAGGCATATTGACAGTCTCACCAGGCATACTGTTTGTCTCACTAGGCATACTGTTTGTCTCACCAGGCATACTGTTTGTCTCACCAGGCATACTGTTTGTCTCACCAGGCATATTGACAGTCTCACCAGGCATACTGTTTGTCTCACTAGGCATACTGTTTGTCTCACCAGGCATACTGTTTGTCTCACCAGGCATACTGTTTGTCTCACCAGGCATACTGTTTGTCTCACTAGGCATACTGACAGTCTCACCAGGCATACTGTTTGTCTCACCAGGCATACTGTTTGTCTCACCAGGCATACTGTTTGTCTCACTAGGCATACTGACAGTCTCACCAGGCATACTGTTTGTCTCACCAGGCATACTGTTTGTCTCACTAGGCATATTGACAGTCTCACCAGGCATACTGTTTGTCTCACTAGGCATATTGACAGTCTCACCAGGCATACTGTTTGTCTCACCAGGCATACTGTTTGTCTCACTAGGCATATTGACAGTCTCACCAGGCATACTGTTTGTCTCACCAGGCATACTGTTTGTCTCACTAGGCATATTGACAGTCTCACCAGGCATACTGTTTGTCTCACCAGGCATATTGACAGTCTCACCAGGCATATTGACAGTCTCACCAGGCATACTGACAGTCTCACCAGGCATACTGACAGTCTCACCAGGCATACTGTTTGTCTCACCAGGCATATTGACAGTCTCACCAGGCATATTGACAGTCTCACCAGGCATACTGACAGTCTCACCAGGCATACTGTTTGTCTCACCAGGCATACTGTTTGTCTCACTAGGCATACTGTTTGTCTCACCAGGCATATTGACAGTCTCACCAGGCATACTGACAGTCTCACCAGGCATACTGACAGTCTCACCAGGCATATTGACAGTCTCACCAGGCATATTGACAGTCTCACCAGGCATATTGACAGTCTCACTAGGCATATTGACAGTCTCACTAGGCATATTGACAGTCTCACCAGGCATACTGTTTGTCTCACTAGGCATATTGACAGTCTCACTAGGCATATTGACAGTCTCACTAGGCATATTGACAGTCTCACCAGGCATATTGACAGTCTCACCAGGCATATTGACAGTCTCACCAGGCATACTGTTTGTCTCACCAGGCATATTGACAGTCTCACTAGGCATATTGACAGTCTCACCAGGCATATTGACAGTCTCACCAGGCATATTGACAGTCTCACCAGGCATATTGACAGTCTCACCAGGCATACTGTTTGTCTCACCAGGCATATTGACAGTCTCACTAGGCATATTGACAGTCTCACTAGGCATATTGACAGTCTCACCAGGCATACTGTTTGTCTCACTAGGCATACTGTTTGTCTCACTAGGCATATTGACAGTCTCACTAGGCATATTGACAGTCTCACCAGGCATACTGTTTGTCTCACTAGGCATACTGTTTGTCTCACCAGGCATACTGTTTGTCTCACTAGGCATATTGACAGTCTCACTAGGCATATTGACAGTCTCACCAGGCATACTGTTTGTCTCACCAGGCATACTGTTTGTCTCACTAGGCATACTGTTTGTCTCACTAGGCATATTGACAGTCTCACTAGGCATATTGACAGTCTCACCAGGCATACTGTTTGTCTCACTAGGCATACTGTTTGTCTCACCAGGCATACTGTTTGTCTCACTAGGCATATTGACAGTCTCACTAGGCATATTGACAGTCTCACCAGGCATACTGTTTGTCTCACCAGGCATACTGTTTGTCTCACTAGGCATACTGTTTGTCTCACTAGGCATATTGACAGTCTCACTAGGCATATTGACAGTCTCACCAGGCATACTGTTTGTCTCACTAGGCATACTGTTTGTCTCACCAGGCATACTGTTTGTCTCACTAGGCATACTGGCATACTGTTTGTCTCACCAGGCATACTGTTTGTCTCACTAGGCATACTGTTTGTCTCACTAGGCATACTGTTTGTCTCACTAGGCATACTGTTTGTCTCACTAGGCATACTGTTTGTCTCACTAGGCATACTGTTTGTCTCACTAGGCATACTGTTTGTCTCACTAGGCATACTGTTTGTCTCACCAGGCATACTGTTTGTCTCACTAGGCATACTGTTTGTCTCACCAGGCATACTGTTTGTCTCACCAGGCATACTGTTTGTCTCACTAGGCATACTGTTTGTCTCACCAGGCATACTGTTTGTCTCACCAGGCATACTGTTTGTCTCACTAGGCATACTGGCATACTGTTTATCTCACCAGGCATACTGTTTGTCTCACCAGGCAAACTGTTTGTCTCACCAGGCAAACTGTTTGTCTCACCAGGCATACTGTTTGTCTCACTAGGCATACTGTTTATCTCATGAGGTATACTGTTTGTCTCACTAGGCATATTGTTTGTCTCACCGGGCATACTGTTTGTCTCACTAGGCATACTGGCATACTGTTTGTCTCACCAGGCATACTGTTTGTCTCACTAGGCATACTGTTTGTCTCACTAGGCATACTGTTTGTCTCACTAGGCATACTGTTTGTCTCACCAGGCATACTGTTTGTCTCACTAGGCATACTGGCATACTGTTTGTCTCACCAGGCATATTGACAGTCTCACTAGGCATACTGTTTGTCTCACCAGGCATATTGACAGTCTCACCAGGCATACTGTTTGTCTCACCAGGCATACTGTTTGTCTCACCAGGCATATTGACAGTCTCACCAGGTATACTGTTTGTCTCACCAGGCATACTGTTTGTCTCACCAGGCATACTGTTTGTCTCACCAGGCATACTGTTTGTCTCACTAGGCATACTGTTTGTCTCACCAGGCATACTGTTTGTCTCACCAGGCATACTGTTTGTCTCACCAGGCATATTGACAGTCTCACTAGGCATATTGACAGTCTCACTAGGCATATTGACAGTCTCACCAGGCATATTGACAGTCTCACCAGGCATACTGTTTGTCTCACCAGGCATATTGACAGTCTCACTAGGCATATTGACAGTCTCACTAGGCATATTGACAGTCTCACCAGGCATATTGACAGTCTCACCAGGCATACTGTTTGTCTCACCAGGCATATTGACAGTCTCACTAGGCATACTGTTTGTCTCACCAGGCATATTGACAGTCTCACCAGGCATACTGTTTGTCTCACCAGGCATACTGTTTGTCTCACCAGGCATATTGACAGTCTCACCAGGTATACTGTTTGTCACACCAGGCATACTGTTTGTCTCACCAGGCATACTGTTTGTCTCACCAGGCATACTGTTTGTCTCACCAGGCATACTGTTTGTCTCACCAGGCATACTGTTTGTCTCACTAGGCATACTGTTTGTCTCACTAGGCATACTGTTTGTCTCACTAGGCATACTGTTTGTCTCACCAGGCATACTGTTTGTCCCACCAGGCATACTGTTTGTCTCACCAGGCATACTGTTTGTCTCACTAGGCATACTGTTTGTCTCACCAGGCATACTGTTTGTCTCACCAGGCATACTGTTTGTCTCACTAGGCATACTGTTTGTCTCACCAGGCATACTGTTTGTCTCACCAGGCATACTGTTTGTCTCACCAGGCATATTGACAGTCTCACTAGGCATACTGTTTGTCTCACCAGGCATATTGACAGTCTCACCAGGTATACTGTTTGTCTCACCAGGCATATTGACAGTCTCACTAGGCATACTGTTTGTCTCACCAGGCATATTGACAGTCTCACCAGGTATACTGTTTGTCTCACCAGGCATATTGACAGTCTCACCAGGCATACTGTTTGTCTCACCAGGCATACTGTTTGTCTCACTAGGCATACTGTTTGTCTCACCAGGCATACTGTTTGTCTCACCAGGCATACGGTTTGTCTCACTAGGCATACTGACAGTCTCACTAGGCATACTGACAGTCTCACTAGGCATACTGACAGTCTCACTAGGCATACTGACAGTCTCACTAGGCATACTGGCATACTGTTTGTCTCACCAGGCATACTGACAGTCTCACCAGGCATACTGTTTGTCTCACTAGGCATACTGGCATACTGTTTGTCTCACCAGGCATACTGTTTGTCTCACTAGGCATACTGGCATACTGTTTGTCTCACCAGGCATACTGTTTGTCTCACTAGCATACTCAGGCACTCAGTGACACTACATGTGCTGTCAGTGATTCTCAACCAGGGAGCTGTCAGTTTCACACAGAATGTTGTCATTCTCAACATGCAGTGCCAGTCAATAATGCTCACCGTACAAATATCTAGTCACCCTATTTCCCCTTATAAATAGCCAGGCAGTCACAATGATGTAAGACACATCCTCACCCTGTCACTCATCTTTAATGATATCAGCCTATCTATTGACATGAAGTCTATCAGTAACATACTTTCGCTCGGCATGTTGTCAATCTTACCCTGCATGCTGTCTGTCTGGGTGCCGGTAGAGCCCCGGGTCTCCCCAGACTGACTCCTGATCATTGGAAAGCCGGTGCCCTTCCTTCTAAAGCTCCTATGTTTCCATACTAATTATACTACTGGAAGTGTCGCATACCTATGACGTCTGATAACGGTGTCAAGTTAGTGACTTTCCAGGAGATGCTGTATGTTGTCGTCTCCGATATGGATATGCTGCCTTTAGTTGCAGGTTGTTACGGTGTGCGATGGAAGTTATCTGGGCTTCTCTGTTAGTGGTTTTGTGATCTGTTCACAGTTATTAAAACGTACAATTCCGGTAAAAAAAAGACGCATATGATTCAGTTTCTAGAAAGACTTATAGGAGATCTATTATTTAAAGTAGCCTTACTGAAAATCCCAAAAACTTACATTATGGTAACCTTACACCTTTAACCCCTTAATGACCACAACACTTTTCCATTTTCTGTCCGTTTGGGACCAAGGCTATTTTTACATTTTTGCGGTGTTTGTGTTTAGCTGTAATTTTCCCCTTACTCATTTACTGTACCCACACACATTATATACCGTTTTTATCGCCATTAAATGGACTTAATAAAAAAGATATTATTTTCATCATATCTTATAATTTACTATAAAAAAAAAAATATGAGGAAAAAAATGGAAAAACAAAACACTTTTTCTAACTTTGACCCCCAAAATCTGTTACTCATCTACAACCACGAAACAACACCCATGCTAAATAGTTTCTAAATGTTGTCCTGAGTTTAGAAATACCCAATGTTTACATGTTCTTTGCTTTTTTTGTAAGTTATAGGGCAATAAGTACAAGTAGCACTTTGCTATTTCCAAACCACTTTTTTTCAAAATTAGCGCTATTTACATTAGAACACTGATATCTGTCAGGAATACCTGAATATCCCTTGACATGTATATATTTTTTTTAGAAGACATCCCAAAGTATTGATGTAGGCCCATTTTGGTATATTTCATGCCACCATTTCACCGCCAAATGCGATCAAATACAAAAAATCGTTGGGGAACTTCCGGGTGGCGGCCATGATAGGTTGCACAATTACACACTGCTCCTGCATCCTATCCATTTTTGCCTGATACAACGCTTCAGATGACTCAATTTTCAGCCATACAAACAAATTTTTGACTTGCTAAGGATCCTGCATCAAAAGAGCCTAAAATTGCTGAGATATATGCAGTTCTGAGTACCCAGAGCAAAACTTAAAAGGACACTGAACCCAATTTTTTTCTTTCGTGATTCAGATAGAGCATGCAATTTTAAGCAGCTTTCTAATTTACTCCTATTATCAATTTTTCTTCATTCTCATGCCATCTTTATTTGAAAAAGAAGGCATCTAAGCTATTTGTTTGGTTCAGCACCCTGGAAAGCACTTGTTCATTGGTATATTAATTTATCGACCAATCAGCAAGAACAACCCAGGTTGTTCACCAAAAATGGGCCGGCATCTAAACTTACATTCTTGCATTTCAAATAAAGATACCAAGAGAATGAAGAAAATGTGATAATAGGAGTAGATTAGAAAGTTGCTTAACCCTTTAAGGACGCAGCTTTCAGTTTGCTCAATTATTTTATGACGGAAATATTCCGTCATATGTCCTTAAGAGGTTAAAATTGCATGCTCTATATGAATCACAAAAAATTTTTTTTGGGTTCAGTGTCCCTTTAAAGGGACATGAAACCCACATTTTTTCTTTCATGATTTACAAACAGAATGTGGTTTTAAACAACTTTCCAATTTACTTCTATTATCTAATTTGCTTCCTTCTCTTGATATCAATTGTTGAAAAGCATATCTAGATAGACTCAGTAGCTGCTGATTGGTGGCTGCATATAGATGCATTGTGTGATTGGCTCACCCATGTGCATTGCTTTTTCTTCAACAAAGATATTTAAATAATGATGCAAATCATATAATAGAAGTAAATGTTTAAAATTGTATTCTCTACCTGAATCATGAAAGAAAACATTTGGGTTTCATGTCCCTTTAAGGTTGAGGCCTTTCCATCATCCCCCGGCGAGGCACATTTGGGCCTTGTCGTTAAGCAGCACATAGTGCTGAATGTAACTACCCTGAGAGTACTAACATAATACACCTTGCTAGACACAGCATATGCTTAGAAAATTATTTGCAACCTCATCTCTACCTAGCGTTTTTCATCTTACACACTTTTTTAAATGCATGGGGCAATGCGGGACAGATGGCTAGCAACCCGGGACATCGGGACAGACCCCTAAAATTGGGACTGCCCCGTGAAAATCGGGACAGTTGGGGGGGTATGCAGAGCACTGCTGGTCCAGTGCGGAAAACAATGCAGATCTAATAAGAAGTGCTAGTCGCACTACTTAGATGTGGAACACTCAGCAGCATTTTCTGCTTGGGACCAACAGTCCTCTTTAAATCCAAGAGGTATTTCTATCTTTGCTGGGTTTAAATACACAGTAGTCTTGGGTCAATAGCTTTAAAGTGATGGTAAATTCATACCAACTGCTCAACATATTTTAAAAGCTCTTATCCTAACTAGCATATCAATATGCTTTTTTAATATTAAAAACATCAGTTTACTGAATAACTTCAATTTTTTTTTTATATATATTTGTTTTTTATTTGAATTTCACAGAACAAAAGCAAAAGGAAAAATAAATTGTACATAAGTGCAATTAAATTAAACCAAAAACATCTCTTAGTAGACAGATCTTGAACATAGAGGGTTACATGAACAACCCAGGTGTAAAAGGACAGTCCTTGTGATATGTAGTCTTTTCATACAAGCTATAAATTCTGGTGATCCTTTACGCTTGTAAAATCTGAAAGTTCGTAGGTAATGTCCGATACCAGATCTCAGAACGACCAGGCTTTCCATCATGGGTATAATAGTCTCTAAAATTTATAACATTAATAAAAGTATAACTGAAAGAAATACTGAGTAAAAAAGAAAGACACTCAAGTGTAAAAATCAGGTGTAAGAATCAGGTGTACCCGGGTATACATGTGGCTTGCCTCCAAAAGTTGTGTGTGACAGTGTGAAAAGAAGAGTATAAGATGTACTAAGGCAATTATATAATAGACCCAACCAGCACCCCTAAGTCTCCTACTTAGATGGGTTCAGAATGAAGGACTCCCAAAGAAAGAGCATATCCTCAAAAAAAATCTAGGTTATCTGTTTTAAGGTAATGAAATCTTTCTAATACTAGGTCTGTGTTCACTAGCTTTTTCCACTCATTAATATTGGGTATTTTAGTGGATTTCCAGAATCTGGGTATCATTTGTTTTGCTGTATTTATCATAATTTGGAATAACTGTCTACGTATCTTACACGCTATCTCAAGGTGTTTTTTGGAGTAGTATTAATTTCCGGATTTGGGTTCAATTGAGTAGATAACACCCGGTTGATATCCTTAAAGAGCTCGAGCCAAAATTCTCTGATTGGTGCACAATCCCACCAAATATGCTTCATACTTCCCTCTAGATCACACCCTCTCCAGCATGTGCCTGGACTATTTTTATATATTCGCCTAAGTCTTGCTGGGGTCATGTACCAGCGCATGCAAAATTTGATGTTTGTTTCTTTTGCTCTTGAAGAATGCGCGGATTGCGCCAGCCTTCTAAATCTAGTGAGCCATTCCTTAGGTGATGAATAACTTCAATTTTATTACGGTAATGTTACAGTTTTATATTCAGCCTCTCTCAAAAAAAATTCTAAGCTACTGCTTTGATTGACATACGTTTTAGCCAATCATTGGCTCACCATGCGCCCCATGTTAAAAAGTACCTGCACGCTCCCGTGCTCTGAACTCACTAATTGCGATGCAATGCGCATGCGCAACTCTTACGCTACTTGCGCATTTGAAATAGAGAATCCTCAGTTCTAGGATTCTCTAATGGTCCTTTAAATAAAATGTTATAATACCTAATGCACGCAGATGTAAATGCTGCTTTTGAAGCAGTTGACATTCCTACTTCAAATTATCCATTCTTTTGGCATTAAAGACACAGTCCTCTCTTAGTTTGTTTCCTGTCTCTCCATTTGCTCATTTAGAGTTATTTTTAGCAGCATATTATCCAGGCTGAAATTGATTTAAAACACGTTTTACATCTTTAGTCAGTTAGACCGATTTAAATCATGGTTTTAATTTTTAGAAAAGTAACGTCATTAAAACCTCATGATTTTAGGTGCAAGGGGTTAACTTCTCTGTGTGCTATTTTGTTTTATTTGAGAGGTTGTATGTCTCTGTGTATTTTCCTTAACCAAACAGGCCTTCCTGTCATAAATAGTTTCTAAGTTCCACTTGACCAAATGTTATTGCATATCTGTTGAGGCATCAAGTAAGTAACAATGCAGACAAAAAGTAGTGCACTCTACCCAGTGCTAGATAAGATCAGAGGACAATAGTACAACTTGAGACATGCTTTTAACCATATTATGACATTAGAGGATGAAAATATGACAACCATTTCATATATGGTACCAAACTAATTCTAATGATGTCACTGGGAAATTACTTATATAGGTGTAGGCACTGAATATGTAAAACAGAAGTTATAAGGTGTTCTATAATTTCAGCAGAGGATTCAGAGCTTTATGACATGTCATAAAAAGAGAGGGGTTTCCTAGCCCCTCTAGAAAGAGGTCTGGTCAAGCAATTTGATATCAGAGAAACAGGTATAAAATTTTGTTTCTAACAATACAAGTTGTTCATTCTACATGGGAGGCTGTTACAGCGTGAGTGACCATGTTTTCTTGCCAATCTTCCTGGCACAGACATCTAAAGCTCGTAAAGTATTAGGTCTGTTATTTCTCCTTTTTATTTTAAAACTGTTTGCTTGTGTATGATTCTATTTGTTATCATCCTTTTATTTTTAAAACTGTTTGCTTGTTTATAATATTATTTCTATTCTATTTGTTATCATGCTTTTATTATTAATGCACTGTGCATCATTTTTTGCACAATAAATAATCATTTATTAAGATGTTGCCTTTGTCTAATATTTGAACCACGTTACTGAAAAAGACTGGTAGTATTATTACTGTGATTTTAGATTATTTTTTGCTAAATTGTATTCTGGGATTTAATTTGTTAGTCTGAGTTTTCCTTAAGATTTCCCTTATAATAAATCTTAAGTGGTGGCATCTTAGAGATAGTTTAGTGTGGGTGGCATTAAAGGGGAATTTGGGCATTTTTTCTAAGTCTAGGACAGACTAGAGAGTGCTGTTAACTCTTGCACCCACTGAACTAAGTTACAGGTTTGCCTGGAGTGGCTAGACTGTGACAGATTGGTTAAAGTGGAAAGGGTCTGTTAAACTTTTCTGAGCCAAACAAGTGACTGGTGCAGGGTTGGTTAACCCTGGTCATCACAAATTGGTGGGCAGCGGTGCAGAACTTTTTTTTTTTTTAGGTTTTAGTGCTTTGTGGATTTCCTAGTGTGAAAATCCTAGTATTAAAATAAATTGTGACTCTCACAATTTCCAAAGGCTAAAACTCAGTGCATTATATAGTTACACATTGCAAACAGGCCCTTCCCTATTCTCTGTTTTTCCAGTAGACCAAGGAAATGCTGGGGCTGTTATGCCAGGAGAGAGATAGTTCCTCCCGTGGGAAAACCAAAGAGAGATTGATACCAGCTCTTATGGACTATGACAGCACCCTGGCAGTACCAGTTGAAGCCTCAAGAGAGGTGTCTGCAGCTGTGGGCAGTGATTTATCAAGATCAGGAGATCCCCTGAACTGTTATTTACAAACTGTTCTAAAGCATATGGGCTCAGCGGATACAAGTTTGTGCATGGAGCTGATACTAAAATTCCAAGAACAGCAAGCTGCTGAGTGCCAAGCTGAGAGTGAGAGGCTGATAGGGAAGCAGCTGAGTGCCAGGCTGAGAAAGAGAGTGAGAGGCTCTGGCCGCAGAGAGACAGGCTGCTGAACAACAGGCTGAGAGAGAGTATCAGTTACATCTTGCACGGTTGGAGAGGACAACTGTCTCGTCTGTTGTTAGTGAGCCTAGATACTTCTCTGTACTCAACCCGCTCCGAGAATTTTCCTACTATGGAGAAAAATGGGGATTTTGATGTATTCCGGCGCAGCTTTTAAAAGGTTTGCAGACAGTTACAGCTGCCAAGAAGCAGAGGGCCAAGTATCTTACCCCTGGTCTGAAAGGTCCTGCACTGAAGAGTTTGATCATGACTATGAGGCAATTAAAGCTGCACTGCAGAGAAGGTATAATCTAGCTCCTGAGGTGCACAGAAAGAAATTCCATACTCTGCAGAGGGGTATGTCAGAGAGCTACACTGCAGTTGTGGGAAGCCTGACAACAGCATTTAAGCAGTGGATCAGAGGGACAAAGATTGCCACTATGGAGGACCTGGAAGATCTGATGGTTAAGGAACAACTCATACAGCTGTGCCCAGCAGAAGTGCAGGAGTGGGTGCTGGACCGCAAGCCCAAAACAGCATTGGAAGCGGGTGAGCTGGCAGATTTTTACACAGCTGGAAAAACTGGGAAATTGCTTATAAAGGTGTATGCGCAGAATATGTAAAACAGAAGTTATATAAGGTGTTCTATCATTTCAGCAGATGATTCAGAGCTTTATGACATGTCGCTAAAAGAGAGGGGTTACCTAGCCCCTCTAGAAAGAGGTTTGGTCAAGCAATTTGATATCAGAGAAACAGTTATAATTGTTTTTGTCTACCAATACAAGTTGTTCATTCTACATGGGAGGCTGTTACAGCAGGAGTGACCATATTTTCTTGCCAATCTCCCTGGCACAGACATCTAAAGCTCGTAAAGTATTAGGTCTGTTATTTCTCCTTTTTATTTTAAAACTGTTTGCTTGTGTATGATTCTATTTGTTATCATCCTTTTATTAATAATGCACTGTGCATCATTTTATGCATAATAAATAATTCCTTTATTAAGCTTTTGCCTTTGTCTAATATTTAAACCATGTTATTGAAAGATACTGGTAGTATTATTACTGTGATTTTAGATTATTTTTTGCAAAATTGTATTCTGGAATTTAATTTGTTAGTCTGGGTTTTGCTTAAAATTTCCCATATAATAAATCTTAAATTGTGGCATCTTCGAGATAGTTTAGTGTGGGTGGCATTAAAGGGGAGTTTGGGCATGTTTTCTAAGTCTAGGACAGACTAGAGATTGTTGTTAACCCTTGCACCCACTGAACAAAGTTACATGCTTGCCTGAAGTGGCTAGACTGTGACAGATTGGTTAAAGTGGATAGGGTCTGTTAACCCTTTCTGGGATAAATAATTGACTGGTGTAGGGTTGGTTAACTCTGGTTGTCACAAATACGTTTTCAGATTATTGTTTTCCAGTTATATTAAACCATTACTGATTTGGTTATATATCATTAGATATGCATTGATAGATCATTGAATTGAATTGAATTATTGAACTATATCCAGTTTAATTGGTTAATCATTCATATTTTATCAACTTTTCATCTGTACTTTATTGGAAAGAGAAAAATAATGATTAAATTAATAATAACAATTTAAATAGTTTTATTTAACTAAAACAATAACATTATTTTTAATGTTTAATGGTTGCCCCTCCCTCCTCACACTTAGGTCCTTGTGCAGATCTATTCAACTCCGAACAATTTTCTTTGCAGTGAGCTTCTTTAAACTTATTATGGGTTGATTCTGTGTACATAGATTTGCAGGTGAGCAATGGCATAAAAGGGACAGTAAAGTAAAAATTACACTTTCATGATTCAGAAAGAACATTCCATTTTTAACAATTTTCTAATTGACTTATCTTATCTAATTTGCTTTGTTCTCTTGGTATCCATGGTTTAAAAGCCAGCATAGGTAGACTCAGAAGCATTGCACTACTGTGAGCTAGGTGCTTGTGTCAGGGTGCCAGGAATCAGACTGAGACGAGAAGTGCAAAAATAATCACACCTTTATTAATAGCAAAAAATAATACAAAAAAATGTCCACAAGTCAAATAACAAGCCAGGAGTCAAAACCAGAGCTGGTAGTCAGACGAGCCGAGTCAGGAGCCAAAGCGAGTAGTCAGACGAGCCGGAATTAGGAACAAGGAGAACAGCAGAGTAAGGAACAAGCCAGGGATCAGGAACCAGGAGGGACGTCAGACAGCCAGGTAATTCACAGGACCTCTCACAAACAGGTCTGAGACAATGCAAGGGCAAAGCATACTGAACAGAGGCCCTTTAAATAATAAGTGATGACATCACAATTCTGAGACTGCAACCTGTCTCACATGGATGATGTACACCAGTCTGGCCATAAAAGGGCATGCAGGAAATGAGCAGCATCACACACTATGCACCAGGTGAGTAAAATGGCTGCCAGCAGCACATGGCAAACAAAGCAGGGAAAAAATCCTGACAGCTTGTCACTGTCTCACCCACTGCCAATTGTGAATGGATTAATGGAATTAATTTATCAAAAAACAAACAAACATTACAGCCTTGGATATACAGAATCTTGCTATATAACTATAAACTAATCTATATTTCAGGATTAATAACCTTTGGATTATAATGTATCATAAATAGAAACTATCTATAGATAGATCTTTGTCCTGAAAAATCTTTTTATTTTAAAAAAAATTATATTTCAATAAAAAAAAATCTGATTTAAATTAAAAAAAAATTTGATTCAAATTAAAAATTATTTTTTATTTAAAAAATCATTGATTTTTATTCACCCTGATATTATCTTATTCTCTCTTAGGCTCTCTTTTTGGTCCCTTGTTTTTTTCATTCTATATATCCTTTCTTCAAAAATGTATATCTTCCTTTGGGATTCAGTACCGCTTCAATGCTGGTGATACCCAAATCTTTCTTTCTTTTTCTGTTATTTTTCCCTCTTTACACAAACGGATCACCCACTGTCTCTCTCATTTCCTCCTAAATGTCCTCACGCTTCTTTCAACTCAATCTCTTAAAAACGGAGCTTCTTCTAATTCACCAATTTCATAGACACTCTACAACTAAGATCTCTGTTACTTTAGGAGACTCTTTACTGATAAAATCAGTCTGCTGTATTGGCTCCACACTGTACCCTCAACTCTCATTCACTCCACATATACAGGCACTTACCAAATCCTGTTGTGTGCACCTATGGAACATCTCTAGAATTCACCCCTTCCTTACCCAACAACCACTAAAATATTAATTTGGTCACTCATTCTGTCTCCTATTAACTACAGAAACCTACTTAAAAGGGCAGTCTACTCAAAATCAAACTTTCCTGATTGTGATAGGGCATGTAATTTTAAACAACTTTTCAATTTACTTTTATCATCATATTTGCTTTGTTCTCTTGGTATTCTTTGTTGAAAGCTAAACCTAGGCAGGCTCATATGCTAATTTCTATGCCCGTGAAGGTCGCCTCTTATGTCAGTGCATTTTGACAGTTTTCCACAGCTAGATAGTGCTAGTGCCATATAGATAACATTGTGCTTATTCCTGTCAAGTTATTTATGAGTCAACACTGATTGGCTAAAACGCATCTGTCAAAAGAACTGAAATAAGGGGTCAGATACAAGGTGATAACAGAGGTAAAAAGTATATTAATATATATGTGTTGGTTATCAAAACTGGGGGATGGGTAATAAAGGAATTATTCTGGAGTAGACTGTCCCTTTAAGTGGCCTTCCCAAATCTAGCATCTCCTTTCTCAAATCTAACTATCACAAATGCTTCAGCCAGAGTTATCCACTTCCTATATTGGCTTTCTCTCTTTGCCAGTCCCTACATTGGCTACCATTTACCTTTTAAAATATATTTCAAAATATAAACCCTAGAAAGCTCTAAACAACCTAACACCCGACTATATTTTGTTACTAAAAAATATATAGCATATTGACTGTCATCACAGCAAACAAGATATACTTGAAGTTAATTAAACATTAAAAAAATAAAAATAATGAAAGATTTTATTATAATAATATAATATCTTAAAGGGACACTAAACCCCAATAAGCAACTTTATAATTTACTCCTAATATCTATCGGCTAGATTGCGAGTTGTGCGTTAGGGTAAAAAAGCAGCGTTAAGAGGGCCTAACGCTGCTTTTTTACGCCCGCTGGTATTACAAGTCTTGAAGGTTTAGGTGTACCGCACACTTCTTTGGCCTTACCGCAAAATGACTTACGTAAACTTCGTAAAGTCTTTTTTTTATGGGACTTCCATAGCGCTGATATTACGAGTCTGTCCTGGGAGGCCAAAAAGTGAGCGGTACAGCCTACCCTGTCAAGATCCCTAACGCATTTAAAAGTAACATAAAACTCATAACTAAAGTGCTAAAAAGTACACTAACACCCATAAACTACCTATTAACCCCTAAACCGAGGCATTGCAAGCACTATAATAAAATTATTAACCCCTAATCTGCCGCTCCGGACACCGCCGCCACCTACATTATATTTATGAACCCCTAATCTGCTGCCCCCAACATTGCCGACACCTACATACTATTTATTAACCCCTAATCTACCGCTCCCAACGTCGCCACCACTATATTAAAGTTATTAACCCCTAAACCTAAGTCTAAACCTAACACCCACTAACTTAAATATAATTTAAATAAATCTAAATAAATATTCCTATCATTAACTAAATTATTCCTATTTAAAACTAAATACTTACCTATAATACCTATAACCTATATACCTATAATTAATATAAATAAAATTAGAGGCGCCCTTAATTACTAGCAGTGTTCCGCTAGTACTAATGTGCAAAGTGCTGAAAAAACTGTCATAAAAACAGTTGTAAATATTGTCAATAATACAACTAGAACAATAATAAAGAACAACCTACAAATAGAATTAAAACTTGTTAGGTTAGGAGTATCTTCATATAATATAGTATAGTTTGCTATAATGAATAAAACTATCTCTTTAACAATGTGTAATATGATAGTCCACACTCTCAGAGGTATTTATAGTCTCCAGGCCGCAATCTCATTCCAGAAAGGTGTTGGCAATCACAGGTTCTGTTCAAAAAAGAGAAAAGAGAGAAGAGGCGCCAAATGGTGTGTATCGTTTTGAATTCAGTAGGCCTTGCCCCCAAATAAAGACTACTTACAAAATTTCCAGCACTTGAGAAGTGCCACAAATGCCTTCTGAACTGTTAGCAGCCGTCCAGCTAGCTGAGATGTATCAAAACTGCGTCTATACTGTGCTGTTTAAGACAAAACAAACAAAAGTGCCACAATAGTGTGTATCAGTGTGATCATTTGATATAGCGCAACAAATGAAATGTACTCACAAGATGTAAGGCACTTGAGAAGTGCCACAAAAGCCTCCTGGACACTTTTCAGCTGTCCAGCTCACTGATAACATCGATCCCAGGTTCACTTGTTCGGCTTACACATGGGCTCCAATCCAGCACACTTAGATCTCCCTGCAGCTCAGTGTTCAGATGAGTGCAAGTATGGCTGCTAATATTGGATATACAAAGTTGCTAGAAATAGCCGTGCTGCTTGTACTGATTAGTAAAAAATGTATATTTATTAAAAACAAAGTTACACTACGCGTTTCTCGGTTACTTAGACCGCTTCCTCAGGTGTAATTTCAGATACAAAGTAGCAAAATTTTATAGCCCCATGTCGGCGTCTATCCCGACCCAGGGCGCATGCGTGAGTAACTAAAAAAACCTTAGCCAATCAGTGCCTAAGTTCGATTTGTCTCCGATGTGATAGGTTCTCACTAGGGGGCTTGTCCACTCTCGTCTGTGTGATGTATATTATCAGCACATATGTTAGTTTTCAACTGACATGTAAACAAATCGTAAGTGTTATATTACCATGTAGTAATGTTTCTCACGTCTTTATAGTATTACCTATTTATGGCACCAATTCCCTAGAGTTAGTTAGTCATGCATTTACATATAGTAATTGATATAAAAAAAAAAAATAAAGATAAAAACATACTCAAAATACAAATATGTCCAAACATCTATAAGAATTATCTGAATTTAAAACCGCTATGATCGGACAGATAACCATATACTAGACTGGTGATAAAAATTAATAAAAATTAATAATATAACATAAAATATAGATTATTCTAAAGTATAAAACATAAATCAAATAATATATACCGATTGAATTATAACATGGCTATTGCTAACATTGACATATACTGCAACTAATAATATAGGTCTTGTATATTAATTGAAAGCGGCCATGTCTATATTTTCGTTTAAGCCATGGGGTTGGAGCGTCTTAAGCTTCCAAATCCAAAATGTCTCTCTCTGTCTTAGATAGGTTAACCTATTTCTACCCCATTTAGGGGCAATCTGTTCTAATGGAAAAATATTGAAAAGATCAGTTTGTCCGTCGTGACAGTTTTTACTGTGTCTTGGAACACTATGGTTGGCCACCCCATTCTTAATATTTCTATTATGTTCCCCCCATCTCTTCTTTAGGGGTCTTGAGGACCTACCAATGTACTGGATTCCACATTGACATTCAAGGAGATATACCACATAACTTGAATCACAAGTGAATCTAGAATTAATTTCAAACTCTTCCTTCGTTGAGGCAGATTGAAATTTAATCCTATTGCCTGAAGTATATTTGCAAAGACCACAGTTCGGTCGATTACATCTGTAAAAACCCCTTTTGCCCATTGGCCAACTATTTGTGGTGATTCTTGTGTTGCTCCCTTTAATATATTTCTTCATTACCACCTTGCTTGGTGCTAATTTATTTTTTAATGTTGGAGCTCTCTTGAAAGTGCAGATAGGGAACTCTTCTAAAATGTTTTTAAGAATACAGTCATTTCTTAAAATATACCAATGTTTACACAAAATATGTTTAATTTTATGGTGGTTACTGTTGAATTTAGTGATAAATCTTAAATTGTTAGATTTGGGCTGTGTGTTTATGGATTTATTAACACTATTGCCATTAATATTCGTAATGCCTTCATTTTTCTTTTTAAAAAATTCCTCTCTATCTTTAATCCTAGCTTTTCTATAACCTTCTTCAATTAGGACTCTTGGGTATCCTTTTTCTATAAATCTTGATCTTAAAGTCTCTGCCTGATCATCATAACTATTTAAAGTAGTGCAATTTCTGCGTATCCTGGAAAACTGGTTATACGGTATATTTTTAACCCAGGCTTTGTAATGATTGCTTTTGTAGTTTAAATAGCTATTTGTATCAACTGATTTGAAATATGTTTTGGTGGTTACTCGTCCATTTGCATCCCAGCTCAATATTAGATCCAGAAATTCTATGGAGTTCTTATTAATATTTGATGTTAATTTAAGGCCCATATTGTTGTTATTTAAGGATATAATAAATTCCTTTACGGAATCTTCAGTGCCATCCCATATCAGTAACAGGTCATCAATGAAACGGCCATAGTACACCAGGCCTGCCCCCAAAGGAGACTTGTATATATAATTCTCCTCAAATACCCCCATAAAAAGGTTCGCAAAACTGGGGGCAAACCTGGTGCCCATGGCCGTTCCCTTGATTTGTAAAAAAAACCTTTCTTGGTACACAAAATAATTGTGTTTTAACACAAAAGAAATGGCCTCTAGTAGAAACTGTCTTTGTTTAGACGGTAGATATTGATCTCTTTTTAAAAACTTATCTATTGCTTCTAGGCCTAGATTGTGACAGATGTTTGAATATAAAGAGGATACATCACATGTACACCAGATGAGATCTCGCCCTGCTTTTTCAATTTTGGAGATCTTCGATATAAGGTCTGGGGTATCTTTGATATAAGATTCTAGACCCATAACCGGTTTTTTTAGATAGGTGTCTACATACTCAGATAGATTGCAAGTAAGATTTCCGATACCAGAAATAATAGGTCTCCCTGGTGGACACTTTGGGTCTTTATGTATCTTCGGAAGATGGTAATAATAAGCCAAATTGGGTGACATGGGTATCAAATAATCTCTCTCTTTTTTATTTAGAATACCTTCTGAAAAGCCTTTGTCTATTAGTTTGGTGAGTTTAGCCAGATATGTTATATTTTATCGGCTTCTGCAATATAATCTGACATATCTTGGGGTGGTTCTACAAGATATGTCAGATTATATTGCAGAAGCCGATAAAATTCTGTTAGATCCTTGTTATTATAGGGAATTGAGTTTTAATCCCACATTAACATATCTGGCTAAACTCACCAAACTAATAGACAAAGGCTTTTCAGAAGGTATTCTAAATAAAAAAGAGAGAGATTATTTGATACCCATGTCACCCAATTTGGCTTATTATTACCATCTTCCGAAGATACATAAAGACCCAAAGTGTCCACCAGGGAGACCTATTATTTCTGGTATCGGAAATCTTACTTGCAATCTATCTGAGTATGTAGACACCTATCTAAAAAAACCGGTTATGGGTCTAGAATCTTATATCAAAGATACCCCAGACCTTATATCGAAGATCTCCAAAATTGAAAAAGCAGGGCGAGATCTCATCTGGTGTACATGTGATGTATCCTCTTTATATTCAAACATCTGTCACAATCTAGGCCTAGAAGCAATAGATAAGTTTTTAAAAAGAGATCAATATCTACCGTCTAAACAAAGACAGTTTCTACTAGAGGCCATTTCTTTTGTGTTAAAACACAATTATTTTGTGTACCAAGAAAGGTTTTTTTTTACAAATCAAGGGAACGGCCATGGGCACCAGGTTTGCCCCCAGTTTTGCGAACCTTTTTATGGGGGTATTTGAGGAGAATTATATATACAAGTCTCCTTTGGGGGCAGGCCTGGTGTACTATGGCCGTTTCATTGATGACCTGTTACTGATATGGGATGGCACTGAAGATTCCGTAAAGGAATTTATTATATCCTTAAATAACAACAATATGGGCCTTAAATTAACATCAAATATTAATAAGAACTCCATAGAATTTCTGGATCTAATATTGAGCTGGGATGCAAATGGACGAGTAACCACCAAAACATATTTCAAATCAGTTGATACAAATAGCTATTTAAACTACAAAAGCAATCATTACAAAGCCTGGGTTAAAAATATACCGTATAACCAGTTTTCCAGGATACGCAGAAATTGCACTACTTTAAATAGTTATGATGATCAGGCAGAGACTTTAAGATCAAGATTTATAGAAAAAGGATACCCAAGAGTCCTAATTGAAGAAGGTTATAGAAAAGCTAGGATTAAAGATAGAGAGGAATTTTTTAAAAAGAAAAATGAAGGCATTACGAATATTAATGGCAATAGTGTTAATAAATCCATAAACACACAGCCCAAATCTAACAATTTAAGATTTATCACTAAATTCAACAGTAACCACCATAAAATTAAACATATTTTGTGTAAACATTGGTATATTTTAAGAAATGACTGTATTCTTAAAAACATTTTAGAAGAGTTCCCTATCTGCACTTTCAAGAGAGCTCCAACATTAAAAAATAAATTAGCACCAAGCAAGGTGGTAATGAAGAAATATATTAAAGGGAGCAACACAAGAATCACCACAAATAGTTGGCCAATGGGCAAAAGGGGTTTTTACAGATGTAATCGACCGAACTGTGGTCTTTGCAAATATACTTCAGGCAATAGGATTAAATTTCAATCTGCCTCAACGAAGGAAGAGTTTGAAATTAATTCTAGATTCACTTGTGATTCAAGTTATGTGGTATATCTCCTTGAATGTCAATGTGGAATCCAGTACATTGGTAGGTCCTCAAGACCCCTAAAGAAGAGATGGGGGGAACATAATAGAAATATTAAGAATGGGGTGGCCAACCATAGTGTTCCAAGACACAGTAAAAACTGTCACGACGGACAAACTGATCTTTTCAATATTTTTCCATTAGAACAGATTGCCCCTAAATGGGGTAGAAATAGGTTAACCTATCTAAGACAGAGAGAGACATTTTGGATTTGGAAGCTTAAGACGCTCCAACCCCATGGCTTAAACGAAAATATAGACATGGCCGCTTTCAATTAATATACAAGACCTATATTATTAGTTGCAGTATATGTCAATGTTAGCAATAGCCATGTTATAATTCAATCGGTATATATTATTTGATTTATGTTTTATACTTTAGAATAATCTATATTTTATGTTATATTATTAATTTTTATTAATTTTTATCACCAGTCTAGTATATGGTTATCTGTCCGATCATAGCGGTTTTAAATTCAGATAATTCTTATAGATGTTTGGACATATTTGTATTTTGAGTATGTTTTTATCTTTATTTTTTTTTTTTATATCAATTACTATATGTAAATGCATGACTAACTAACTCTAGTGAATTGGTGCCATAAATAGGTAATACTATAAAGACGTGAGAAACATTACTACATGGTAATATAACACTTACGATTTGTTTACATGTCAGTTGAAAACTAACATATGTGCTGATAATATACATCACACAGACGAGAGTGGACAAGCCCCCTAGTGAGAACCTATCACATCGGAGACAAATCGAACTTAGGCACTGATTGGCTAAGGTTTTTTTAGTTACTCACGCATGCGCCCTGGGTCGGGATAGACGCCGACATGGGGCTATAAAATTTTGCTACTTTGTATCTGAAATTACACCTGAGGAAGCGGTCTAAGTAACCGAGAAACGCGTAGTGTAACTTTGTTTTTAATAAATATACATTTTTTACTAATCAGTACAAGCAGCACGGCTATTTCTAGCAACTTTGTATATCCAATATTGGCAGCCATACTTGCACTCATCTGAACACTGAGCTGCAGGGAGATCTAAGTGTGCTGGATTGGAGCCCATGTGTAAGCCGAACAAGTGAACCTGGGATCGATGTTATCAGTGAGCTGGACAGCTGAAAAGTGTCCAGGAGGCTTTTGTGGCACTTCTCAAGTGCCTTACATCTTGTGAGTACATTTCATTTGTTGCGCTATATCAAATGATCACACTGATACACACTATTGTGGCACTTTTGTTTGTTTTGTCTTAAACAGCACAGTATAGACGCAGTTTTGATACATCTCAGCTAGCTGGACGGCTGCTAACAGTTCAGAAGGCATTTGTGGCACTTCTCAAGTGCTGGAAATTTTGTAAGTAGTCTTTATTTGGGGGCAAGGCCTACTGAATTCAAAACGATACACACCATTTGGCGCCTCTTCTCTCTTTTCTCTTTATATACCTATAATACCTATAATAAACACATTAACCCCTAAACCGCCGTACTCCTGCATCACAAACACTAGTTAAATATTATTAACCCCTAATCTGCCACCCCTAACATCGCCGCCACCTACCTACATTTATTTACACCTAATCTGCCGCCCCCAACGTCGCCGCCACTATACTAGAGTTATTAACCACAAACCCTAACACCTCCTAACTTACATATAATTAAAATAAATCTAAATACAAATTCCTATCATTACCTAAATAATTCCTATTTAAAACTAAATACTTACCTATAAAATAAACCCTAAGCTAGCTACAATATAACTAATAGTTACATTGTAGCTATCTTAGGGTTTATTTTTATTTTATAGGCAAGTTTGTATTTATTTTAACTAGGTAGAATAGTTACTAAATAGTTATTAACTATTTAATAACTACCTAGCTAAAATAAAGACAAATTTACAAGTAAAATAAAACCTAACCTAAGTTACACTAACACCTAACACTACACAAGGAGTAGGTGTACTAATCTCCCTTGTAAAATTAACACAATATGTTGGTGTTCATTAATGTGATATAAAGATTGAACAATTTGTGTTCAAATTCATGATGTTTATTTATGTTATATTTAATTGCAAAAAGCGAATACAGATAATGACAATTGCTGCTCCATACATATAATAAGCTAGGAATATTAGTGTTAAGTTACATGAGGGCTGGCTAATTTCTTTTCTGTGGACATATAACATTATAAACCAACACATATTTTAACTTATTCTTATCCTAACAGGGTTTTGACAATAGGTCCAGAAATCACTGAGGCAAACGTGACATGTCTATGAATGTAATAAGCAACTGTGACAGGCTTTAATAATGAGAAGTATGTTGTGTGCAAAGGCAGATGTCAATCAATGTCAATTACGCATAAGGGTGGAGTTAATACGGACACATTTCACAGGCTACCAATCAGATTGTGAGGGGGCATTTAAAGTCCCACAGGTGAATTAACAAAATTAAGTCTATGAATAAGGCATATCAGCCGAAACGCGTCAGACTGGCCTGTTTGTGACTAAGCAGCTGTTTTAAAATACTTGTTACTGCACGCTGGCATCAAGTTTTTATATTGACCAATAAAGTACCGAGTTTTACCTTAAGCGGCATTCTCTTTTTTTTTTCTTTAAGTTACACTAACACCTAACACTACAATATAATTAAATAAATTAACTAAATTAAATACAATTACCTAAATTAAATTAAATTAGCTAAAGTACAAAAAAACCCCCCACTAAATTACAGAAAATAATAAACAAATTACAGATATTTAAACTAATTACACCTAATCTAATAGCCCTATTAAAAAAAAATATATATAACCAAAATAAAAAAAAATCCCTAGCCTAAACTAAACTACCAATAGCCCTTAAAAGGGCCTTTTGCGGGGCATTGCCCCAAAGTAATCAACTCTTTTACCTGTAAAAAAAAATACAAACAACCCCCCCAACGGTAAAACACACCACCCACACAACCAACCCCACAAAAAAATACTATCTAAAAAAAACCTAAGCTCCCCATTGCCCTGAAAAAGGCATTTGGATGGGCGTTGCCCTTAAAAGGGCAGTTAGCTCTTTTGCGGCCCAAAGTCCCTAACTAAAAATAAAACCCACCCAATACACGCTTAAAAAAACCTAACATTAACCCCCTGAAGATCGACTTACCGGGAGACGTCTTCGTCCAAGCCGGGCCGAAGTCCTCAACGAAGCCGGGAGAAGTCTTCATCCAAGCCGGGCGAAGTGGTCCTCCAGACGGGCAGAAGCCTTCATCCAGACGACATCTTCTATCTTCATCCATCCGGCGCGGAGCGGGTCCATCTTCAAGACATCCGACGACTAAAGCTGAATGAAGGTACCTTTAAGTGACGTCATCCAAGATGGCATCCCTTAGATTCCGATTGGTTGACAGAATTCTATCAGCCAATCGGAATTAAGGTAGAAAAAATCCTATTGGCTGATGCGATCAGCCAATAGGATTAAAGTTCAATCCTATTGGCTGCTCCAATCAGCCAATAGGATTGAGCTCGCATTCTATTGGCTGATTGGAACAGCCAATAGGATTTTTTCTACCTTAATTCCTATTGGCTGATAGAATTTGTTTTTTTAAGGGTGTATTGGGTGGGTTTTATTTTTAGTTAGGGACTTTGGGCCACAAAAGAGCTAACTGCCCTTTTAAGGACAATGCCCATACAAATGCCCTTTTCAGGGCAATGGGGAGCTTAGGTTTTTTTAGATAGTATTTTATTTGGGGGGTTGGTTGTGTGGGTGGTGGGTTTTACTGTTGGCGGGGTTGTTTGTATATTTTTTTTTTACAGGTAAAAGAGCTGATTACTTTCGGGCAATGCCCCACAAAAGGCCCTTTTAAGGGCTATTGGTAGTTTAGTTTAGGCTAGGTTTTTTTTTATTTTGGGGGGGCTTTTTTATTTTAATAGGGCTATTAGATTAGGTGTAATTAGTTTAAATATCTGTAATTTATTTATTATTTTCTGTAATTTTGTGGGGGGGGTTTACTTTAGCTAATTTAATTTAGGTAATTGTATTTAATTTAGTTAATTTATTTAATTATATTGTAGTGTTAGGTGTTAGTGTAACTTAGGTTAGGTTTTATTTTACAGGTAAATTTGTATTTATTTTAGCTAGGTAGTTATTAAATAGTTAATAACTATTTAATAACTATTCTACCTAGTTAAAATAAATACAAACTTGCCTATAAAATAAAAATAAATCCTAAATTTGCTACAATGTAACTATTAGTTATATTGTAGCTAGCTTAGGGTTTATTTTATAGGTAAGTATTTAGTTTTAAATAGGAATAATTTAGTTAATGATAGGAATATTTATTTAGATTTATTGTAATTATATTTAAGTTAGGGGTGTTAGGGTTAGGGTTACACTTAGGTTTAGGGGTTAATAACTTTAATATAGTGGCGGCGACATTGGGGCGGCAGATTAGGGGTTAATAAATGTAGGTAGGTTGCGGCGACATTGGGGGCGGCAGATTAGGGGTTAATAAATATAATGTAGGTGTCAGCGATTTTGGGGGCAGCAGATTAGCGGTTCATAACTATAATGTAGGTGGCGGCAGTGTCCGGAGCGGCAGATTAGGGGTTAATAATATAATGTAGGTGTCGGCGATGTTGGGGGCAGCAGATAAGGGGTTAATAAGTGTAAGATTAGCGGTGTTTAGACTCTGGGTTCATGTTAGGGTGTTAGGTGTAGACATAAAATGTATTTCCCCATAGGAATCAATGTGGCTGCGTTAGGGAGCTTTACGCTGCTTTTTGGCAGGTGTTAGACTTTTTTTTCAGCCCGCTCTCCCCGTTGATTTCTATGGGGAAATCGTGCACGAGCATGTACGACCAGCTCACCGCTGACTTAAGCAGCGCTGGTATTGGAGTGCGGTAATGAGCAAAATTTTGCTCAACGCTCACTTCTTGTCTTTTAACGACGGGTTTGTAAAAACCCGTAATACCAGCGCTGCAGGTAAGTGAGCGATGAGACAAAACTGCTCGTTAGCACCGCACAGCCTCTAATGCAAAACTCGTAATCTAGCCGTATTTTTCTTCATTCTCTTGGTATCTTTATTTGAAAAAGCAGGATTCTAAGCTAAGGAGCCATTTTTGGTTCAGCACACTAAATAGCGTTTACTTATTGGTGGCTATATTTAGCAACCAATCAGCAAGCACAACCCAAGTGCTGAAACAAAAATGGGTCAGCTACTAAGCTTATGTACTTGTTTTTCAAATAAAGATAGCAAGAGAACAAAGAAAAAATAATAATAGGAGTAAATAAGAAAGTTGTTTAAAATTGAAATCTCTATTTGAATCATGAAAGAAAAAAAATTGGGTTTAGTATCCTTTTAATTGCATTCTCATATATGTATGAATTTTACTGATTGGAACAGCCAATAGAATGAAAGTTCAATCCTATTGGCTGATTGCAATTCTATCAGCCAATCGGAATCTAAGGGACGCCATCTTGGATGACGTCACTTAAAGAAACATACATTCGGGAAGAAGACTTCGTTGGAAGAGGATGCTCCGCGCCGGATGTCTTGAAGATGGAGCCGCTCCGCGTTGGAAGAATGAAGATACAAGATGCCGTCTGAATGAAGACTTCTGCCCGTCTGGAGGACCACTTCTGCTGTCTTCGTTGAGGACATCTTGCCGCTTGGATGAAGACTTCTCCCGGTAAGTGAATCTTCGGGGGTTAGTGTTAGGATTTTTTAAGGGTGTATTGGGTGGGTTTATTTTTTAGGTTAGGCCTTTGGGCTGCAATAGAGCTAAATGCCCTTTTAAGGGCAATGCCCATCCAAATGCCCTTTCCAGGGCAATGGGGAGCTTAGGTTTTTTTAGTTAGGCTTTTATTTGGGGGGATGGTTGTGTGGGTGGTGGGTTTTACTGTTGGGGGGTTGTTTGTATTTTCTTTTTCAGGTAAAAGAGCTGATTTATTTGGAGCAATGCCCCGCAAAAGGCCCTTTTAAGGGCTATTGGTAGTTTATTGTAGACTAGGGTTTTTTTTATTTTGGGTGGGCTTTTTTATTTATTTGATAGGGCTCTTAGATTAGGTGTAATTAGTTTAAAGATCTTGTCATTTGTTTTTTATTTTCTGTAATTTAGTGTTTGTTTTTTGGTAATTTAGCTAATTTTTTTAAAATTATTTAATTGTATTTAATGTAGGGAATTTATTTAATTGTAGTGTAGTGTTAGGTGTTATTGTAACTTAGGTTAGGTTTTATTTTACAGGTAAATTTGTATTTATTTTAGCTAGGTAGTTATTAAATAGTTAATAACTAGTAACTATTCTGCCTAGTTAAAATAAATACAAACTTGCCTGTAAAATAAAAATAAACCCTAAGCTAGCTACAGTGTAACTATTAGTTATATTGTAGCTAGCTTAGGGTTTATTTTATAAGTAAGTATTTAGTTTTAAATAGGAATTATTTAGGTAATGATAGGAATTTGTATTTAGATTTATTTTAATTATAAGTAAGTTAGGGGGTGTTAGGGTTAGGGGTTAATAACTCTAGTATAGTGGCGGCGAAGTTGGGGACAGCAGATTAGGGGTTAATAAATGTAGGTAGGTGGCGGGGATGTTAGGGGCAGCAGATTAGGGGTTAATAATATTTAACTAGTGTTTGCGATGCAGGAGTATGGCGGTTTAGGTGTTAATATGTTTATTATAGTGGCGGAGACATTGGGGCGGCAGATTAGGGGTTAATAAATGTAATGTAGGTGTCGGCGATGTCGGGGGCGGCAGATTAGGGATTAATAAGTGTAAGATTAGGGGTTTTTAGACTCGGGTTCATGTTAGGGTGTAAACATAACTTTAGTTTCCCCATAGGAATCAATAGGGCTGCGTTATTGAGCTTTACACTGCTTTTTTGCAGTAGTTAGACTTTTTCTCAGCCGGTTCTTCCCATTGATGTCTATGGGGAAATTGTGCACGTGCACGTATAACCAGCTCACCGCTCACTTAAGCAGCGCTGGTATTGGAGTGCAGTGTGGAGCGCAATTTTGCTCTACGCTCACTTCTTGCCTGTTAACGCTGGGTTTAAAAAACCCGTAATAAAAAAATATAGAAACCCATAATACGATTAAGATTGAAAACATGGGACATGTAGGTGAAAAATGTATACTTTACACCTTAGATGTATGCAGCCTGTACACATCAATTAAACATACCAGTGGAATAGAATCAGTACAGAATTTATTAAAATCATGAAGTGTATACTCCGATGACCAAATCAATTTTTTGATTGAACTTCTAGAGATCATCTTGTATTGTAACTATTTTCTCTTTATTGATACATTCTACTTGCAGCTACAAGGGACTACGATGGCCTCCAATGTCGCCCCGTCATACGCCAATATTTTTATGAGCAACTGTGAGGAACACTTTGTGTACAATCACAGATTGTTTGTACTCTATGGTTCCTCCTGGTGGAGGTACATAAATTATATCTTTGGTGTGTGGCTGGGCGACATTGGTAGCCTTATTGCATTTGTGGATGATCTTAAGAATTCTATAAGAGGCCTAAAATTCACACTGACTACAAGTGAGACCTGTTAACGTTTTAGATACTCCGATATACAAAGAGGGAAGCTTTCTGAAATCTGATCTATTTGTCAAATCAACTGATAAAAACAGTTTATTGAGATATGGAAGCCATCACTCACCAAATGTCTTTAGAGCTCTGCCTAAGAGTGAATTTTTTAAGAATCAAAAGAATTGTCTCAAATACATATCAGTAAGTAAAAAGACTAGATGAAATTGCCACAAAATTCAAAGAAAGAGGTTATCCACACCATCTAGTTGAACAACAGAAGAAAGAGATAATGTTAGACAATACAATACACAAAATAAAAAAGGCTAAGAATAAACAAACAGACAAATTAGTTTTTGTAACTAGGTACAATAAGCTAAGTAGCAAAGTCAATAAAATACTTAAAAAACATTGGCATATTTTGCAGGATCTTAATCCATCCATAAATTAATTTAAAGATCTACTAATCTCTGCTTATAAAAAAAATAATTTGAAAGACTAAGGCAGTAAGAAAATAAATATCCAAAAAACAATTAGGCCTAGCAAAACTGGTTGTTATCCTTGCTTGAGCTGCAGTAACTGCAACTCGATAAAGGGTGGCTATTTTTACCATCCTTTGAGAGGCACAAAATATAACATAAATCAATTTTTAACCTGTAGATCCAGTTACATCATATATTTGATTAAGTGTCCATGTGGTCTAAATTACATTGGAGAGTCCACAAGAGAGGCCAGAGAACGCATAACGCAACACAAGTCAAACATAAGATGTAAAAACAAGGATGCACCTGTGTCTTCACATTTTCTTGAAACAGGCCATAACATTAACCAATTGCGCTTTCAAATCATTGATAGGGTAGATCAGTGATTTGCAACCTTTTTTTTGCCGTGGCACACTTTTTTACATTAAAAAATCCTGTGGCACACCACCATCCCAAAATTTTACAAAATCACACATTGTAGCCTAATACAGGATATATATACAGTGTATATATACAGTGTATATATATATATATATATATATATATATATATATATATACACACACTGTACTGTGCTGTCATGCCATGCTTCCTACAAACTATACATGACATAATGATTGTCTGTGAATGAATGTAAATGTCATGGTAATAAATGATGCCTGATGAGCCTGTCACATACCTCCCAATATTTCAAAATTTGAAAGAGGGACACCCCCGCACTGTTGTCAGTCTGCTGCGGCACACCTGAGGATCTCTTACGGCACACTAGTGTGCCACATCACACTGGTTGAAAAACACTGGGGTAGATAATCCTAGAAGGGGTGGTGACCGAGAATACTTACTAAAAAACAAATAAATGTACTGGATTCAAAAGCTTCAGACTCTTACACCTAGAGGTCTTAATAAAGATTTTGACTAGTCCCTGTTTAGGCATTAAGTACATTCTTGCATAAAGTATAAAGTCTTGATACTGTTCTCTCTTATTTAATTATAGTTTCTGATATTAATGAATAGTATACTCATTTTTTTTAATTTTTGTATATATTTTAGCTATCAATATGTTTTAAGCAATATTGCATAACCCACTGAATGGTACTATAACTTTAAGAGAATAGAATACAATGTTTTCTTTAAGTCATTATATATTACAACCACTAGGTGGTAGTAACCATACAGAATGTGGGTGTGTTTTTGATACCTAGGCTCAGGTATAAAGGTGACTGCGTTCTGTAAAGAAACAAAAAGGAAGAGGCGCTCTGGTGCAGAAAATCCTTGGATACAAAGTATAATATACTAAAGTGGAAATGTGATACTCACAAAAATACTTGCACATGCAGTGCAATAACAGATGAGCCGAAGCTTCAGAGCCGCTCGGCTGACTCGCTAGGGATACCGCAGCTGTTCACTAAGTAAGCATATAACCAACGGTCCAAAGTATTGAAGGAATTATCCTGTAATAAAAAGTAGATACCGCCCTTGGTGCAGATAAACCCAGATACGGAACACACACACAGCAAGTGTCAAAAGGGATTATACTCACTGTGCTTACTTAGTGAACAGCTGCGGTATCCCTAGCGAGTCAGCCGAGCGGCTCTGAAGCTTCGGCTCATCTGTTATTGCACTGCATGTGCAAGTATTTTTGTGAGTATCACATTTCCACTTTAGGATTTTCTGCACCAGAGCGCCTCTTCCTTTTTGTTTCTTTACAGAACGCAGTCATCTTTATTCCACATACTTGGAGAGAGCAGCTATCGTTTGGGACACCATTTTGGATTGGACTTTATTAAAAAAAAATTGGGACATTAATCTGTGTTCAACGGATACACACTTCTCCACCATATGATTGTGGTGACTATGCTTAAAGTGACACCTTTGTAATTTATATACTTTTACATATATTTATATTTGGGGCATTATACATTTATTTTGATATTAATAATTTTTCTATATTAACACTAATAATTTTTTTATATATAATAATATACACGTTTTATTGGTTGAAAGCATAAAATAGGCGCACCTTATTTATCTTTGGATATATTACTTGAACATCAGTATAAGTTCCATCTGTTTTTTCAGGTATAAAGGTAGCCATTATGTATACACTTGTAGACATGACTAAGGACATGTGAGAGGTCTGAAACGCTGTTTTTTTAACTTGGGACCATGAAGCAATAAATGTCTGTTTTAGTGCACTTGTTGGGCTGGAGTGAACTTTTCTTCATTTAAAAACATATAGTGCTACCTTTTGTTTTCGTGTTAACTAATGTGAACTTTCCATCTTTTTATTTTTATATGCTTTAATACATGTATGGATTTTACACTGTTTTGAGGACATCTAAAAGTACAAAATAGCAGACACTGCTGCAGGGCTTAATTGCCATTTATATTTATACCCAATACAACGACATTGTGCTGTTAATAATGGGGAGAAATGCAGCCTAATGAACCTGCTGCCATGTCACTTATGTACTAACAGGGGTCTATTTATGTAGGTGCGGACAGATATGATCCGCTATAGCGAATCATGCCCGCCACACATCGATAAATGCCGGATCGCACCAGCAGTTCTTGTGAAATGTTGGTGCAATACCGCCCCCTGCAGATTTGTGGCCAATCGGCCGCTTAAAGGGGGTGTCAATCAACCCGATCTTATTCGATCAGGCTGATTGCTGTCCGCCACCTCAGAGGTGGCTGACGAGTTAAGGAGCAGCGGTCTTAGGACCGCTGCTTCTTAACTTCCGCTTCAGTCGGAACTGAAGCGGAGAGGGTCGGAAGCAGCATCCGCTGCTTCATAAATAGATCCGACAGAGTGTATATTAAGTCTTATGCCAAGAGTAGTAAAGCTTCAACTATACATAAATAGAAAGTGTAGTACTCACTTTCCTGGTAGCTCCTCTCTGCCTTACTGAGCATTCGGCATCCGATATTATTAGTTTGAAGAGAACCGCTTTGTTGTGCAGCCCCTCTCCTGCCTCAAGCAGCTAATTACCTCACTCTTAGAGACAGTGCACTTCTCTTTATTGTATGGCTATGCTAGCATATTAGGCACCAGTAAAGGAATTAGATGCCAAATCCCTAGGCAATCTCCATCGCTAACTGTACTCAAAAAAATAGCAGTGAAGAGTTTTCTTAAAAACTCCATTACTTTATTAAACATAAATAAAACATATAAAATGTCTATAAGAACTTCAGGCAGGGTGGCGTTTTTAAGAAATCCCTTCACGGCTACGTTTTGAGGACATCACCTTCTGCCAGGTATTTTATGATGGTTCTCACTTTAATTGTCCCCTGTTGCCATTTCACCTGTAATTCATTCATCTGTTGCTCGTCTGGTGATACTGGCTCATTATGCTAAACATCAAACCAAATATATTTATCTGTTTTTTTCCTGACATCTTGTGTGGCAAACCACAGATTGTTGTGACCTGTGATCCCTTTTGGGTAATATGACATCTAGTTACACATATATTATAAGTCACTATTTCATACATTGTTATTCCAATAACTTTAGTGATATTTACTTCCTTTCAAGTAGTTTGTTCATGATAGAGATGTATATAAACAAGTTAATAATTGTCATATATTTAATGATTTCCTCTTTTTTCTTAAAGGGACAGTCTAGTCAAAATTACACTTTCATGATTCAGATAGGGTATGTAATTTTAAACAACTTTCCAATTGACTTTTATCATAACATTTGCTTTGTTCCCTAGGTGGTATTTTTGAAAAGCTAAACCTAGGTAGGCTCAAACTGATTTCTAAACCTTTAAAAACCGCCTCTTAGCTCAGAGTATTTTAAACATTTTTTACAGTTAGACAGTACTAGTTCATGTGTGTCATATAGATAACATTGTGCTCACTCCCGTGGAGTTATTTAGACGTCTGCACTGATAGGCTACACTGCATGTCTGTCAAAAGCACTGAGATAAGGGGGCAGTCTGCAGAGGCTTAGATACAAGGTAATCACAGAGGTAAAAAATATATTAATATAACAGTGTTGGCTGTGCAAAACTGGGGAATGGGTAATAAAGGGATTATCTTTCCTTTTAAACAATAAAAATTCTGTTGTAGACTGTCCCTTTAAGTTTACCTATTATTTATGTTAATCTTGACTTCACTCTTCTGGTTTTAGTAGATGCAGTGTACTGTACTACAGAGTAAATGGCTCCACATTACAGACATCCCAACCTGCAAAAACTCATTTCAGGGAGGTGGCTTCACCAGCTACTGTGCCCCCCCCCCCCCCAGTTATATATTGGACACCTTGAAACCCTAAAAAAGATAGAGACTTGTCATTAAAGTAGCTTCCCGTTAAAGTAACATTAATTTTTTTTTTTTAAAAAAAGCTTTATTGCACAAACACATTCAACAAACTGATTTTCCAGTGATCGCACGCTTGTTGAATGCGTAAATATTTTAGAATACGAAGTTTAATTACGTGTAGTAAATAAGGTAGTATTTGTGCTTTATTTTATTAAAATCAGTGGGGGGCTTTTTGGTTACTGATGCATGCCTTGAGGGTTCTATAACGTCCCAGCAACTAAAGGCATTCCTTAAAGAAACACTTTTCCGGATTTGGGCCACATTGGATCATGGTACTTGGAGTTTCAGGGAGATTGCATTCCCTTTGCTGGCCTCAGGGAGCCGCTATTATAATATGGGAGACTCCCTGATCTTCAGGGAGAGTTGGGATGTCTGACATTAACTGTGCAGATGGCTATCCAGTAACCGAGTGAGGAGTGGTCCTGTACTGATGCAGGAAAATATTCTCCATAGGATTCTTATCTTCAGCCTTTAAGCACTTGAAGGAGCCCTTAAGAGTTTGTACTAACTGTTCTGTCTGTTTGTTGTTGGGTAATAATGGGGTTTAAATTATGATGCAATTGATTAATGACTATAGTGTAAAATCAGTACTTTGGAAGGCCAGAAGTAAATATTCTCTATAATACCACAGTAATACCACAGTATTAGCTTTAGTCCTGGCGTGCCTCATTTAAAAATGTCAGGCTTTTTTGAATGAGTTTCTGTCAGGATAATTTACATGAGTCCTTTAATTGATTCAGCAAAATCTATATATGTAATGTCTAAGGGTCATTACCTTGGTTAAATGTATCTTCTTGTTAATGGTCTCTGAGCCTACACATAGTTGGTTTAACAACAACATGTTTAATAGCATATTTGTCCAGGGATAGACCACCACACATGCCTAGTTTCTGCTTTATGCAAACTATTCCACCCTCTTGCAATGTCTGAAGAATATCTGCTTGTAAAGCTGTCGTGTTTGACTCATTCACCCCAGAAGAATCAAATATCTCTTAGTGTCACTTTTAAAGGTCTGAATTGATAAGGACAAAGATTTGGCGGAGAAATAGTAGGCACCAACTATTTTTCACATATTTCATGATTTCTTTTATGTCTGTATCTTTCGTTATACTAAAAACTTTTTTGTTGGGAGAAATGTTTTCATGGAAATATATTTTCTGTGCCTACAAATTCCACTCTGCCAATAATAAGATGAAGAATCTGCCATGAATGTAAGAATAGATTTTTTTTATGCCCACACAATCACAAATGCCTTTCAGTCTATATAGGATGCTTTTTTTTCTCTACTGAAGTGAAAGATCTTGACTCTGGAGGCAAATTCTACAGGTCTATTAATGTCATCTGCCACAATATAAGATAAAACAGCATTTACATCATATGTAGAAGCATCACAGGTAATAAATAGTAGCTTGTTCAAATTAAAATGAAGACATTTACATTTTTTATGAGCTGTTGAATCTAAAAAACCCAAAACAAATAAACAACAAAAAAAAAAACGTAACAGAAGTGGATTAATTAGTTTAGATCTGGGGTGTCAAACTCATTTGAGTCGTGGGCCATTTTCCATACAAGTGCAACTCACATGGGCCGCACAATACCTACATAAACACAGCAGTGGTGTTTGCTATAACCGTATACATTTCAAAAGACTGTGTTCTGTAACTCCTAATGAACTTACTCTGGCTGCTTGATGAAACCACGCTCGGATGCTTTTAAGAAGGTGACACACACGTTCCATCTGGTTACTCTCCCACAGCGTCCTTGCTTTTTTTTCTCTAGCAGCCCTGTTCCGAGAGCGCCCACAGTTTAGCATACGCATGCGCATAGTATAACATTCCCTCTGCATTATTAATAGTGGATCACAGTGCTGTCGGCATAGTGACCAACTGTTTATATAGTGATAGACATATACCTGTTGTATATAATATAAAATAAAATATAAATTATATATTTATTAAATATAAAGTATGTGATGTTAGTTAAAGAGAAAATTATGGAAAGGAATGGGCAAAAATGATGCGTGAAATCAGTGCTGGCATAGTAACAAACACATATAAAGAAGTGCTGCATGTGCCAAATAAATAGTTATGCACTTATCTATGTTTACCTTTTTCTTTTTAATAACAATGTTACGCGTTAAAGACTGAGGGGTATTAACCCTTTCGTGTCAGGGCTAAAGTGCCTACATCGGAACAACTGTTCCGATGTAGACAAATTGAAACCACGCGATCGTGCACACGATCGCGAGATTTCAATTATTGGATCACGTCTGGGGGGCGTCCCTACAACCCTAGGAACGCCCTCCAGACCGCGATCAAATCCTGACAGCACAGAAGGCTTCAGGACAGCCGTTAGCTATGACGTTCTATTCCGTCATAACGGCTTTAAAGTCCAGTCTAATTATGACGGAATAGAACGGCATAACGGCTTTAAAAGGTTAATGATCTTGCTACGATAGCGCAGCTGCTCACTATACAACAAGTGAATCGCAATTCCAGAACAAAGGGATAACGTCATTATAATGGAGAGCTGAATGGAGGTTGCACGCATACATAACCTTAATCGTAAGCACACTTGCTCTTTAAATAGTAAGCATATTATGATTATTATTTTTCATAGAGGTGCCGTGGGCCGCACAAAATTAGGTCGTGGGCCGCCAGTTTGAAACCCCTGGTCTAGATCACTGGTTTTCAAACCTGTCCTCAGGCAGGGAGGCCAGAGGACAGATTTGAAAACCAGTGGTCTAGATCAATATTATTTTATTCTCCGAATTTCTCTGCAATGGAAAAACAGCAAATTAGATACATTTGGTATGAATTTATTTTAATTGGTTTACAACCCCAAATATGATCTAAACTGGGATGACAATATCTTGCAGTGCCTTTTTATTATCTGTGGGGAGCAGTCTTTCCTTGTCAATAATGTGATTACAATTTATAGTTTAAAACTTCACAATTTTTTTCAAAAATGACCTTTAATCCATGCTTTAAAAACTCTACGTTTATTTTATGTTCTTCTAATATTTTATGTTCTTTTATGTTATCTAATAAAAAATACACTCCAGAAATTCCTGCTAGAAGCACATTCACTGTCTGCTACTAAATGGCAGGAGCTACTGTTGTGGGGACACCATGCAATGTAATCTGGGTGTATTGGTAACTGTAGATAATGTTGCTTAAAGGGACATAAAACCCCCAAAAAATTCTTTCATGATTTCTGATAGAACATACAATTTTAAACAACTTTCCAATTTACTTCTGTTATCAAATTTTCTTCATTTTCTTGTTATCCTTTGTTGAAAAGGTGGGATGTAAGCTCATTAGTGTGCACGTGTCTACAGCACTATATGGCAGCAGTTTTGCAACAATGTTATACATTAGCAGGAGCACTAGATGGCAGCACTTTTTCCTGTCATGTAGAGCTTCATGCATGTGCACGCTACCTACCTAACTATCCCTTCAACAAAGAATAACAGGAGAATGAAGCAAATTTGATAACAGAAGTAAATTGGAATTTTTTTTAAATTGTATTCTCTATCTGAATATTGAAAGATTTTTTGGGGGTTTAATGTCCCTTTAAGGTCATGTTTTGAAAATAGTTTGCCACCTCCTAATGCAGCACATATATCTTATTGTATTTGTCTAATGCCAACTTTGAATTTAGTGCTTCTTGAAGATCACCATACAGTCAGATGTCTCTGTGCTGAACCAAAAATGTGCTGGCTCCTAAGCTTACATTCTTGCGTTTCAAATAAAGATAGCAAGAGAACGAAGAAAAATTGATAACAATTGAGTAAATTAGAAAATTGCTTAAAATGGCATGCTCTATCTGAATCAAGAAATATTAAATTTGAGTTTAGTATCCCTTTTTAATGTCAGTGTTTCTAATTTCCCACAAACACACCATTTTTTATTAAAAACTTGAGCAAATGTATCTATCTATATTTCTGTTTTTTCTGTCTGTCTGTCTATCTATTCTCTGATCTATTAACAGTGTGTTAAATATATTTAAAAGAAAAGAAAAGATTTTTGCATTGTTTTGCGGTTCAAAGAGAAAGAGTGTTGTTAATTTTATCTCATTTGATATGGCCAATATATAAATGAGCGTCTGTACACATTAAGCAGTCACCATGCAGCATGTAGAAGGGTAAAGATTTTGGAAGTCACAGAATGCACTTCAGCCACTTTGGGGTCAGTGGAATAAAATACAATATTCAAAGTTAAATCACAGAAAGAGCAGGCAGAATAAGTAATGCATGTGTGTTGCATAATTAACAGACGAATCCTGCAAAGTTTTGATACCTGCTGAAACCCTTTACACCTGACCCATCCCCCAATAAGTGTAATTTAACATGAATATATCTCATGTGTGTACAAGTAAGGAGTTATAAATTTTAAACTAAAAGCACCATCTGACTATAGAAACAGATTTTGACATAATAGTCAGATGGTGCTTTTAGTTTAAAATTTAGTTAAAATCAAGACAAATGGATCTATTGACCATCAGCATTGTCTTGATTTTAACTCCTTGAAGGATATTAAAGTCCAAATTAAACTTTCATGATTCAGGAAGGGCATGCCATTTTAAACAACTTTATAATTTACTTTTATAATCAAATTTGCTTTGTTCTCTTGATATTCTTAGTTGAAAGCTAAACCTAAGTAAGCTCTTATGCTAATCTTAAGCCCTTTTAAGGCCGCCTCTTATCGGAATGCATTTGACAGTTTTTAACAGCTAGAGGGCGTTATATAATTAACATTGTGCTCACGCACATTTAATAGTCAGCACTAATTGCCTGAAATGCAAGTCTGTCAAACACATTATTTATGTAAGAACTTACCTGATAAATTCATTTCTTTCATATTGGCAAGAGTCCATGAGCTAGTGACGTATGGGATATACAATCTTACCAGGAGAGGCAAAGTTTACCAAACCTCAAAATGCCTACAAATACACCCCTCACCACACCCACAATTCAGTTTAACGAATAGCCAAGTAGTGGGGTGATAAAGAAAGGAGTAAAAAGCATCAACAGAGGAATCTGGAAATAATTGTGCTTTATACAAAAAAATAATAACCACCATAAAAAGGGTGGGCCTCATGGACTCTTGCCAATATGAAAGAAATGAATTTATAAGGTAAGTTCTTACATAAATTATGTTTTCTTTCATGTAATTGGCAAGAGTCCATGAGCTAGTGACTTATGGGATATCAAATACCCAAGATGTGGAACTCCAAGCAAGAGTCACTAGAGAGGGAGGGATAAAAATAAACAACAGCCATATGCTGAAAAAATAATCCACAACCCAAAATATAAGTTATTCTTACAAAGAAAAGAAAAACATCAGCAGAAGAATCAAACTGAAACCGCTGCCTGAAGAACTTTTCTACCAAAAACTGCTTCTGAAGAAGCAAATACATCAAAATGGTAGAATTAAGTAAATGTATGTAAAGAGGACCAAATTGCCGCTTGCAAATTTGATCAACTGAAGCTTCATTCTTAAAAGCCCATGAAGTGGCGACTGATCTAGTAGAATGAGCTGTAATTCTCTGAAGCGGGGTCTAACCCAACTCCAATAAGCTTGAAGAATCAAAAGCTTTAATCAACAAACCAAGGAAATAGCAGAAGTTTTTGTGACCTTTCCTAGGACCAAAAAATATAACAAATAGACTAAAAGTCTTCCTGAAATATTAGTAGCTTCAATATAATATTTCAAAGCTCTCACCACATCCAAAGAATGTAAAGATTTTCCAAAGAATTCTTAGGATTAGGACACAAGGAAGGAACAACAATTTCTCTACTAATGTTGTTAGAATTCACAACCTTAGGAAAAAATTGAAATGAAGTCCGCAAAACCGCCTTATCCTGATGAAAAATCAGAAAAGGAGATTCACAAGAAAAAGCAGATAGCTCAGAAACTCTTCTAGCAGAAGAGATGGCCAAAAGGAACAAAACTTTCCAAGAAAGTAGTTAAATGTCCAAAGAATGCATAGGCTCAATATGGAGGAACCTGTAAAGCCTTCAAAACCAAATTAAGACTCCAAGGAGGATAGATTGATTTAATGACAGGCTTAAACATGAACTAAAGACTGTACAAAACAGTGAATATCAGGAAGTTTAGCAATCTTTCTGAGAATAAAACAGAAAGAGCAGAAATTTGTCTCTTCAAGGAACTTGCAGACAAAACCTTATCCAAACCATCCTGAAGAAACTGTAAAATTATTGCAACTCTAAAAGAATGCCAAGAGAATTTATGAGAAGAACACCATAAAATGTAGGTCTTCCAAACTCGATAATAAATCTTTCTAGAGACAGATTTACGAGCTTGTAACATAGTATTAATCACTGAGTCAGAGAAACCTCTATGACTTAGCACTAAGCGTTCAATTTCCATACCTTCAAATTTAATGATTTGAGATCCTGATGGAAAAACGGACCTTGAAACAGTAGGTCCGGCCTTAACGGAAGTGGCCAAGGTTGGCAACTGGACATCCGAACAAGATCCGCATACCAAAACCTGTGGGGCCATGCTGGAGCCACCAGCAACACAAATGATTGTTCAATGATGATTCTGTAAATCACTCCTGGAAGAAGAACTAGAGGTGGGAAAATATAAGCAGGTTGATAACACCAAAGAAGTGTCAGCGCACCCACTGCTTCCGCCTAAAAATACCTGAACCTGGATAGGCATCTGGGAAGTCTCTTGTTTAGATGAGAGGCCATCAGATCTATCTGTAAAAGACCCCATATCTTGAACAATCTGAGAAAACACATCTGGATGGAGGAACCACTCCGCAGGATGTAAAGTCTGACGGCTGAGATCATCCGCCTCCCAATGTCTATACCTGGGATATGCACCGCAGAAATTAGACAGGAGCTGGGTTCCGCCCAAGCAAGTATCCGAGATACTTTTTCATAGCTTGTGGACAGTGAGTGCCACCCTGCTGATTGACAAATGCCACTGAATGTGATATTGTCTGTTTGAAAATAAATGAACAGTTCTCTCTTCAACAAAGGCCAAAACTGAAGAGCTCTGAGAATAGCACGGAGATCTAAAATATTGATTGGTAATCTCGCCTCTTGAGATTTCCAAAACCCCTAGTGCTGTCAGAGATCCCCAAACAACTCCCCAACCTGAAAGTCTTGTATCTGTAGAGATCATAGTCCAGGTTAGCCGAACAAAGAAGCCCCTTGAACTAAACACTGGTGATTAACCACCACGTCAGAGAGTGTCAAACATTGGGATTTAAGGATATTAATTGTGATATCTTAGTATAATTCCTGCACCATGGATTCAGCAAACAAAGCTGAAGAGGTCTCATGTGAGAATGGGCAAAGGAAAATGCGTCCAATGCTGCAGTCATGAGACCTAAATTTTCCATGCGCATAACCACTGAAGGGAATGACTGAGACTGAAGGTGCCGACAGGCTGCAACCACTTTCAAACGTCTCTTGTCTGTTAGAGACACTGAATCTATCAGGAAACCTAAAAAGTTGACCCTTGTCTGAGGAATCAAGAAACTTTTTGGTAAATTGATCCTCCAACCGTGTTTCCGAAGAAACAACACTAGTTGATTAGTGTGAGATTCTGCAGAACGGAAGGACTGAGCTAGTACCAAAATATCGTCCAAATAAGGAAACGCCCAGGGTCGGCTCCAGAACGAATGAAATGGGGGGGGGGGGGGCATTTTTTTTCCACAAAGGGGCACGCATTTAAAAAGCATTTATCAGATCTCTGGCTGTGCAGGAGTTAGATTTGTTTATATTTCTGGAAGTGCAGTGGTTACATGTGTCATATCTCAAGAAGAATAGGGGTTACATTTATAAGATGTATGGCAGTGCTGCAGCAGTTACATTTACCAGATTTATGGCAGTGCAGGGGTTACATTTGTCATATCTCAGGAATGTCTCCCACATATGACACAGCCAGTGGACACTGTTTGCATGTGTAGCTCTACCAATGACCCTACTAATGATCAAATAAGCTTTTATGTTACAATATGTTTGAGTGCCAAGCAGTACATTACTTGTACAGATATTATTAATTATATTTACCAGCACACACACAGTATATACAGTATGTATATACACACAAATATATATATATATATATACACATATATATACACACACACTGTGTGTGTGTATATATATATATATATATATATATAAAGTCCTAGAAAGGATAGCACAATCTTACTGAAGTAATGCCACGGTGCTCTGCTACAAACATAACAATCTTCTCCAAAAAGCAGGCAACCCACTGGTCTTTGTAGTAAAACTTAGAATTTATTTAAACTGACATAATAAATTCTAAGTTTTACTACAAAGACCAGTGGGTTGCCTGCTTTTTGGAGAAGATTATATATATATATATATATATATATATATATATATATACACACACACAAAAGGTATATCTCAGTAAATGAAAGCACTCTCAGGACTTCTCAATAGTGGGTAAAAAAACAGTGTTTATTAACGTTTCGGGGTTCACACAGGCCCCTTCATCAGATGAAGAACTCTGTGTGAACCCCAAAACGTTAATAAACACTGTTTTTTTACCCACTATTGAGAAGTCCTGAGAGTGCTTTCATTTACTGAGATATACCTTTTCATGCTAGCACCCAGGCTGTTGAACCAGGAGGACGGATTTACTTACAGGAGGAGTGTATATATATATATATATATATATATATACACACAAACAATATATATATATATATATATATATATATATATACACACAGTGTATGTAAGTATGTATATATATATATATATATATATATATATATATATATATATATATATATATAATAAAACAACCTTGGGGACAAATAGGAGACATTTTGAAACATGTAAATAATAAACATATGGCTATTTCACTCATTGTCCCACAGCTACATTTGAAGTGTGTGTATGTGAGCACCTATAATCTGACACACATTTTACACTGATCACTGCAGATAAAGCAGGCACACTTGTTTTGTGTGACCTGCAGTGGGGAAACCAAAGAATTCCCTATTTGCTTCTTTATCTGTGGCTGCCAGGATATAAAGCACAATAGGGAAGGGATACTACTCTCGCACACACATTGGTAATACGGCTGTGTTTTCACAAAATTACTTCTGCCTTCCCTCTCACTGACTGTTAGCTTCTCCCAGCACCTCCTGCAGAGGTCTGATGATGTCATCATCTCATTTCAGCTCCGTAGTAAGTGGGCTAGCAGAAGGATGGGCATTGCAAGCTCTAGGTTAACTGTAAGAGCACCAGCAGGGAAATGCAATTTTATTTGTTATCTGGTTGTAAATAGAGGAGAGTAAAGAGATTAGCTGGGCCCTCCTAAGTTGGGGATCTCCAGGGTCCAGTAGCCGCAAATGGTTTATGCGACATTTTGGACCCTGGGGGACCCGTCACTTTTAAAATGTAAAAAAAAAAATTTAAATCACTTTTTTTTTTTTTGCCCTGGGGGGCACAGCATACCATTTGGGTGGGCATTGCCCCCCAATGCCCCCCCTTGGAGCCGACCCTGGAAAGCTGCAATACCCTGCTCTCTGGTTTCCATAAAGGAGGGCACCAAAACCTTTAAAAAGGATTCTTTGAGCGGTTGCTAATCCAAAAATGGAAAAGCAACGAATTGGTAACGCTTGTCTAGAAAAGAGAATCTCAGGAACTGATAATGATCTGAATGAATCAGAATATGAAGGTATACATCCTGCAATCCATTATGGACCTAAAATGTCCTTGCTGAATAAAAGGCAGAACAGTCCTTAAAGTCACCATTTGAAAATTGGTACTCTTATATAACGATTCAAAATTTTCAGATCCAGAATTGATCTGAATGAAATTTCCTTCTTTAAGACAATGGGGGGTAGTTATCAACGTGTCTATTTTACCTGTCTTCGCTGGCCCAATACGCCCGCCTAAGCTCGCCTCACATCGCCGCCGCAGACCTGCAAAAATTCGCCTCTAGTGCGCCAATGCTTATTACCATGCAACAATTAACGGCTGTAATGGATAACTCCATAGCAAATAAGTTATCAAAAAAGCTGTCAAAAAGCCACGCACCAAGTACGGTGCGATGAGCAGCGGATTGTGAGAGTTATCACTCATCCGATCTCGCTGCTCTTCGGATTTTTTACAGCTTTATTGCTAGCCTGTCACTAAGCACCCACACTAAACTACACTGTTCTACCCCCTATACCGGCGCCCCCGGAGCCCCCGCAACTAAATAAAGTTATTAACCCCTAAACCGCCGCTCCTAGACCCCGCTGCAACTCTTATAAATGTATTAACCCCTAAACCGCCGCTCCCGGACACCGCCGCCACCTACATTATACCTAGTAACCCCTATCCTGACCCCCTATACCGTCGCCCTCTATAATAAAGTTATTAACCCCTATCCTGCTGAACCCGCACCTCGCCGCAACTAAATAAATAGTTTAACCCCTAAACCGCCGCTCCTTGACCCCGCCGCAACTATAATATATGTATTAACCCCTAAACCGCTGCTCCCGGACCCCGCCGCAACCTATATTGAATTTATTAACCCCTATCCTGCCCCCCCTACACCGTTGCCACCTATAATAAATTTATTAACCCCTATCCTGCTCCCCACTACACCGCCGCCACTGTAATAAAATTATTAACCCCTAAACCTAAGTCTAACACTAACCCAAACACCCCCTAAATAATAATTATATTGTAGCTATGTTAGGATTTATTTTTATTTTACAGGTAACTTTCAATTTATTTTAACTAGGTACAATAGCTATTAAATAGTTATTAACTATTTAATAGCTTACCTAGCTAAAATAAAGAGAAATTTACCTGTAAAATAAAAACTAACCTAAGTTACAATTACACCTAACACTACACTATACTAAATTATTTCTATTTAAAACTACTTACCCGGATAGAAGACTTCTTCAGCGCCGCCTGGAGGATCACTTCATCGGATGGAATATTTCTTCAGCGCCCCTTGGAGGATCACTTCTGCCGCTCCGGATCTCCTCTTCAGTTCCATCGGTGGCTCGGCTGAGTGAAGACGACTAAAAATAGGATGATCTTCAGGGGATTAGTGTTAGGTTATTTTAAGGGGGGTTTGGGTTAGATTAGGGGTATGTGGGTGGTGGGTTTTAATGTTGGGGGGGTTGTATTTTTCTTTTACAGGCAAAAGAGCTGAATTCTTTGGGGCATGCCCCACAAAAGGCCATTTTAAGGGCTAGTAAGGTAAAAGAGCTTTGAACTTTTTTAATGTAGAATAGGGTAGGGAATTTTTTTATTTTGGGGGGCTTTGTTATTTTATTAGGGGGCTTAGATTAGGTGTAATTAGCTTAAAATTGTTGTAATATTTTTAAAATGTTTGTAACCTATTTTTTTATTTTTTGTAACTTAGATTTTTTTATTTTTTGTACTTTAGTTAGTTTATGTAATTGTATTTAATTGTAGTTATTTGTATTTAATTTATTTAATTTATTTAATGATAGTGTAGTGTTAGGTTTAATTGTAACTTAGGTTAGGATTTATTTTACAGGTAATTTTGTATTTCTTTTAGCTAGGTAGTTATTAAATAGTTAATAACTATTTAATAACTATTCTAACTAGCTAAAATAAATACAAAGTTGCCTGTAAAATAAATATAAATCCTAAAATAGGTACAATGTAATTATTAATTACATTGTAGCTATCTTAGGGTTTATTTTACAGGTAAGTATTTAGTTTTAAATAGGAATAATTTATTTAAGTATAGTGTAGTGTTAGGTGTAATTGTAACTTAGGTTAGTTTTTATTTTACATTTAAATTTCTCTTTATTTTAGCTAGGTAGCTATTAAATAGTTAATAACTATTTAATAGCTATTGTACCTAGTTAAAATAAATTGAAAGTTACCTATAAAATAAAAATAAATCCTAAAATAGCTACAATAAAATTATAATTTATATTGTAGCTATATTAGGGTTTATTTTAAAGGTAAGTATTTAGTTTTAAATAGGATTAATTTAGTTAATAATAGAAATATTTTTTAGATTTATTTAATTAATATTTAAGTTAGGGGGGTGTTAGGGTTAGTGTTAGACTTAGGTTTAGGGGTTAATAAATTTATTACAGTGGCGGCGGTGTAGTGGGGGGCAGGATAGGGGTTAATAAATGTATTATAGGTGGCGACGGTGTAGGGGGGGCAGATTAGGGGTTAATAAATTTAATATAGGTTGCGGCAGGGTCCGGGAGCAGCGGTTTAGGGGTTAATACATTTATTATAGTTGTGGCGGGGTCAGGGAGCGGCGGTTTAGGGGTTAATATGTATAGAGTAGCTTGCGGTGGGCTCCGGGAGCGGCGGTTTAGGGGTTAACATATTTATTATAGTGGCGGTGGGCTCCGGGAGCGGCGGTTTAGGGGTAATAACTTTATTTAGTTGCAGCGGTGTAGGGGGGGGGGACAGATTAGGGGTGTTTAGACTCGGGGTACATGTTAGGGTGTTAGGTGTAGACATCTCCCATAGGAATCAATGGGATGTCTGTCAGCAGCGAACTTGTACTTTCACTATGGTCAGACTCCCATTGATTCCTATGGGATCCGCCACCTCCAGGGCGGCGGATTGAAAACCAGGTACGCTGGGCCGGAAAAGTGCCGAGCGTACCTGCTAGTTTTTTGATAACTAGCAAAAGTAGTCAGATTGTGCCGCACTTGTGTGCAGAACATCTGGAGTGACGTAAGTATCGATCTGTGTCGGACTGAGTCCGGCGGATCGAAGCTTACGTCACAAAATTCTACTTTTGTCGGTCTCTAGCCTTTGATAACTAAGGCGAATCAGCCTCGCCACAAATACGCTGCGGAATTCCTGCGTATTTGAGGTTGATGGCTTGATAACTAGGCCCCAATGAATAGATTTGAATAAAAACCCCAGACCTTGTCCCTACCCCTGAAACTCCAGGTCTGAAACACATTTCAGGAAAGCCTGAGCTTTAACTGGATTTGCTGGGATACGTGAGAGAAAAAATCTTCTCACAGGAGGATTTACTCAGAATCCTATTCGAAAACCCTGAGAGACAATACTCTGAAACCATTGATTTGGACCGAATTATCCAAAACATTCTTGAAAAAAACCTTAATCTGCCCCCTACCAGCTGAGCTGGAATGAGAGTCGCACCTTCATGCTGACTTAGGGGCTGGCTTTTTGGTTTCTTAAATGGGTTGGATTTATTCCATTTAAAGAAGGTTTCTAATTGGAAACAGATTCTATAGGGAAGGATTAGGTTTTTGTTCCTTATTTGAAAAAAAGAAAGAAAACGATTTAGAAGCTTAATATTTACCCTTAGGTTATTACCTTGGAAAAAAGAGATAGCAATCTAGACTTAAAAAGTCATATCAGCATTCCAAGATTTAAGCCTCAAAACTCTTGTAGCTAAAAATAGCTAAAGACATAGCTCTAACATCAATCTTGATGATATAAAAAAATGGCATCAGAACTGATTAGTATGTTGCAGAAAGCAAACTATACTAGATAAATCAGAATCCAATTCTTGTTGCGCTAAATCTCCAACAAAAAACTTGATGCAGCTGCAACATCAGCCAAAGAAAATGCAGGCCTGAGACGACCTGAATATAAATTAGCTTTCCTTAGATAAGATTCAAGTCTCCTATCTAAAAGAACTTAAAGGGACACTATACCCCAAAAAAATATTTCATGATTAAGGTAGATAATACATTTTTAAACAACATTCCAATTTACTTCTATTATCTAATTTGCTTAATTCTTTAGATATCCTTTAATTAAGAAATAGCAATGCACATGGTGAGCCAATCACAGGAGGCATCTATGTGCAGCGACCAATCAGCAGCTACTAAGTATATCTAGATATGCTTTTCAGCAAAGAATATCAAGAGAATGAAGCAAATTAGATAATAGAAGTAAATTAGAAAGTTGTTTATAATTGTATGCTCTTTCTAATTCATGCAATACAAAAATTGGGTTTCATGTCCCTTTAAGTACTATCTTCAATAGGAATAGAGGTACGTTCAGCAAGAGTAGAAATAGCCCCAACAAGTTGAGGATCTTTTCCAAAACTCTATAGAAATTGCTGGTAAAAGGATACAATTTTTTATACCTTGAAGAAGGAATAAAATAAGTACCCGGCTAATTCCATTCCCAAGAAATCATAAGAGAAATAACAACAGGAGCTGAAAAAAAACCTCTGGAGCAACCACAGGAGGTTTAAAAACAGAATTTACTAGATCTAATATCAAAAGGACTAGTTTCCATGATATCCAAAATAATAAACACTTCTTTAACAAAGAACGAAAATACTTCATTTTAAATAAATAAGTAGATTTGTTAGTGTCAATATCTGAGGAAAGATCTTCTGAATCAGATAGATCCTCATCAGAAAAGGATAATTCATGTTGTCGGTCATTTGAAATTTCTCAACCTTATGAGAAGTTTTAAAAGACCTTTATATTAATTAGAAGGCAGAATAGCAGACAAAGCCTTCTGAACAGAATCATAAACAAATTCTTTAAATTTCATAGTTATAACATGTACATTAAAAGTTGAAGGAACAACAACAGGAAATGCACTATTAACTGATGGATACAATATCTGCATGTAAAAAGTTTATCATACAATGACATTCAGAAATATAATGCACTTAGCTTTAGTAGAACCGACATCAGGCAGCAAAGTTCCAACAGATACTTCTGAGGCAGGATCAGATTGAGACACCTTGCAAAATGTAAAATAAAAAACAACATATAAAGCAAAATTTGTCAATTTCCTTATATATGACAGTTTCAGGAATGGTAAAAAAATGCAAATAGCATAGCCCTCTGTCATAGAAAAAGGCAAGAGGCAAAAGCAATGGGGCAAATAAATAATGAAAAAAATTTAGCGCCAAATATGCCGCACAACGTAACTGGAAAAAATTTTGCCGCCAACCATGTCCGGAAATGACACACTCGCGTCACTAACAACGCAACCCTGTGTGAACCTCTGCGTCAATTACGATGCTGGAAATGACGAACTTGCGTCAACGGACGTGCCTTACGCGCCAAAAAAATGATCGCGCCAAGAATGACGCAATAAAGTGCATTTGGTGCACCCGCGAGCCTGTCAGCCCGCAATTTGAAACAAAGTAGTCAATTAAAAAAAAAAAAGACTAAACCCCAGGTAAGAAAAATATTTCTTAATATTAACTTTCCCCAAATATGAAACTGACAGTCTGCAAAAAGGAAATACATGAACCTGACTCATGGCAAATATAAGTACAATACATATATTTAGAACTTTATATAAATGCATAAAGTGCCAAACCATAGCTGAGGTGTCTTAAGTAATAAAAACAGTTTGTAAAACTGAATTATGGGTGTGGTGAGGGGTGTATTTATAGGCATTTTGAGGTTTGGGAAACTTTGCCCCTCCTGGTAGGATTGTATATCCCATACGTCACTAGCTCATGGACTCTTGCCAATTACATGAAAGAAATATCTGATATCTGAAAAATCCAAATGTTAATTACAGACTCAATGACACTTTACTGACTGTTACAGACGAGGAACAGGACTTGGGAATTATTATTTCAGATGATTTAAAACTTAGTAAACAATGTAGTAATGCAGCGAGTAAGGCTAGCAGAATGCTTGGATGTATTGGTAGAGGTATTTGCAGCAGAAATAGTAAGGTTCTTATGCCACTTTATAGATCATTAGTTAGGCCTCATCTTGAGTATTGTGTGCAGTTCTGGAGGCCATATCTTCAGAAGGATATTAACAAACTTGAATCTGTGCAAAGGAGGGCTACCAAAATGGTACATGGTCTAAAAAATAAAACTTACCAGGATAGGCTCAATGACCTAAATATGTATAGCTTAGAGGAGAGAAGGGAAAGAGGGGATATGATAGCAACTTTCAAGTACATTAAAGGGTTTAGTAAAACTGAGGCTGTGGGTATTTTACATAAAATGGAAAATTCAAGAACAAGGGGTCATGAGCTGAAGCTAAAGGGTAGTAGATTCAGGAGTAATTTGAGGAAGCACTTCTTTACAGAAAGAGTGATTGATTTATGGAATAAACTTCCTCAAGAGGTAGTAGCAACAAACACTGTGGGGGACTTTAAAAATGCATGAGACAAGCATAGGGCTATCCTACGAACTAGATAGGTTTATACTGTTAGGTAAGGTCGGGCAGACTTGCTGGGCCTATGGCTCTTATCTGCCGTCAATATCTATGTTTCTATGTTTCTATATAAGGAGACAGTCTGCAGAAGCTTAGATACAAGGTAATTACAGAGATAAAAAGTATATTTCTATAACAGTGTTGATTATGCTAAACCGGGGAATGGTAAATAAAGGGATAATCTATCTTTTTAAACAATAATACTTCTGGTGTTTTCTATCCCTTTAATGTCTATAAGCCTATTATATGGAATACATTACATTTTTCATTTAACCCCTTACAGTTGCAAACAAAGATATAGTAATTTACCACCAGTGCAATTTACCCTTACTTCAAACACCCCACAATACCAACCTCCATAGTACCCTATATTATTCATATGTTCACCTAAAGTATGAAGGAACCTCCCAGCGCCAGTAATAACTCCCATATGAACATTGGGAGCTTTAGTTATAATCTATTTTAGAAACTGTCAATATCCAAGGGGCCCCAGCACCCATTATTATCCTCCACAAGTAACCCAAGTACTCAGAGGAATTCCCAGCACCAATTGTAACAAGGGAGGTATATTTGATGATGAGACTGATACCTTGAGGTCTCTTGGAAGGTTATTGCAGATGTAGCCAAAAGTATTGATACTTTTCACTTTTTAAGGAAAATGAACTCTGAACTAAGTAAAAATTGACAAAAAGTATTTGGTATCCAGAACAGAAACTTCACTTTTTATTTACGACTTCACATTTCACTTATATGAGTGAAAACAAATGAGAATGGCATAGACTAAAATATGGGTACTCTTAACCTAATATTTGGTAGCACAGCATTTGGAGACAATAACTTGCAATCAAGCGCTTTCTGTAACTCTGAATAAGATTTCTACATTTTTCGACTGGGATTTTGGCTCACTCTTCTTGAGCAAACTGCCCCAGTTCTCTCAGGTTTGATGGGTGTCTTTTCCCAACTGTGACTTTCAGCTCTTTCTACAGATGTTCAATGTGATTCAGATCTGGACTCATAGAAGGCCAAGTTTTATTCTCATCCATTCTTGGGTGCTTTTTGAGGTATGTTTCAGGTCATTATCCTGGTGGAGGACCCATGACCTGCAACTCGGGCTCGTGGGGCATGCAATGATTGGAAGAAGCCGGATTCGTAATCACTCAGCTAAATGAAGTATGAGGTACGGGCGTAGGAAAGGCGCAATATTTACCATCACTAGATGGTAAATATTTTACAAATGAAAGGTCTTAAAATAAATTCATCAATGAAAGTGCCCCTGTTTTGAACGCTAAGTTTATATACTGTTCACTAAAATAAGAAACTTTACAATCACTTTATAAACTGCTTTTTCTAATGTACTACACTGCTTGTTTTTGGACACTAGAGAGCAGTATAATAATAGCATATTAATAGTAAAGAAAAACAGAAAGAAAAGTGTTCTGCAGCTGTAGTATCACATTATAGCTCAGATGTTTAACTTCAGCTATATATCTCTTTTTAACTAGATTCCTGTTAGACTAATGAGCATATCATGTAAGAAATATATTTAAATAATGTCTGCAAAATGTCCTGACTCAGTTTTGGAGATTATAAACTGAGTTAAAGGGACATTAAAATGTTTTTGTTAAAGCATTTGCTTATTGCACTATTGTTTGAGTATAACAATACAAACAGGTTAAACACATACTTAAAGTCAGCTTCAGAGCACAGCCAGTGAACCAATGAAGAGAGGCATATGTATGTAGCTTTATACTATGTTTTATGCAAGCAACAGTGCATTAATAAAATGTTTTAATACTAAAGCTTTTTTTTTTTAACATTTGCTATCTAATATCTATCCTATTTTTAGAGTTACATGTAAAAGACATTATTTTAAGACATAAACTCATGTCTCTGATGAGAGAAAAGAGAAAGAAAAGGGTGGGAAAGACTTTATTTGTTTAAATCCCAGTCTAGAAATGATTAAAAAGAGAAAATCTTAAAATATTTTTAAGCTAATTAAAACTTAATTAAAATATTATTTAGGATTTCCAAAGCAGTGGTCTAAAAATACTACTTCATAAATATCAGCTCATTCCGCCTTTGATAAATCTGCCTCTAAGTGTTTTATTTATCGTATGTAGAAATAGAAGTGGGAACTTGCTATAAAGTTGGTCCCAAGACAAATAGATTTGGCAATGGAGTATACTAAAGTGTTCCAGCGAATGCAGTTAGTATTTTCATTAATTATTTATTTTAATGTATCAGAGCTCAAAAGGAATATCCTAAACATGTAAAATATTCCTACTCAGGTATGTATTAGTTTATGTGGCATCTGAATAAGTTTTGGTTTGAAAGCTGGTGCAACCAAAGAGGTAAATATTTGTTTTCTTATGTCTCTTAAAAAACACAGAAAAACTGAATTGCAAAACCATACATTTATGATAATGTTTAAGTTCTCATTTAAAGTGATGGTAAGCTACAAAGTAAGAGACTGTCTTAACATAAAGTTCATCCAAATAATAATCTAATGGTGTCTTTTTATTTTTTGAAAAGTATCTGTAAGTGATAAATCTCTCTACTTCATAATCTTGCATGTCTCACGTTCCTCTGCCCCCCCCCTTGTTACCCTGCTCCCCCCCCCCCCCCCAGCACCAAATCAAAATCTTAGCCATATGGCTCACAATCTACATTGTGTAGTATTACATAATCATATTGGATCAGACGTGTAGGGAGGATGGGACCATTCTCCGTGTTGCTGAAGTGCAGAGGAGGCTTAGGAGCAGCAGTGCACTATTAGGAGCTAGCTGCTAATTGGTGACAGCAAATGTATGCCTCTTGTTATTGTGGTCAATTTATTAAAGTCTGGCGGACATGATGTAGCATATAATGTCCACCAGACACCGCAGATTGCGGACAGCATACGCTTTCCGTATTCAGCATTACACAAGCAGTTATAGTGAACTGCTTGTGCAATACCACTCCCTGCAGATTCACGGTCAATCGGCCACTAGCAGAGGGTGTCAATTAGCCTGATTGTATAGGATCGGGCGGATTGCTGTACGCAGCCTTAGAGGTGGCATATGAGTTAAGGAGCGGCGGTCTATAGACCGCTGCTTCTTAACTTTTGTTTCCAGTAAAGGATTGCGTGGAAACAGGGTGATTTGGCCCAATTCGGCCAATAATAAATTGACCCCATAGTCTCACCCTGTGGGTTCAGCTAGCTCACAGCTGTGCATAAAATTATACTTTGCATGTGCATAATATATATCAGAATTAAACACTAACGGCTTGATCACAATTTACTGTTTGATCACAGTCGGCCATTTTCATTGTTTCTTTCATTTTTCATTGTTCAACAGCACTTTTTTGATTATTATTTAAGTGTAAAATTGCCCTATATATTATATAGATAATCCCTTTATTACCTATTCCCCAGTTTTGCATAACCAACACGGTTATATTAATACACTGTTTACCTTTGTGATAACCTTGTATCTAAGCCTCTGCAGACTGCCCCCTTATTTTAGTTCTTTTGACAGACTTGCATTTTAGCCAATCAGTACTGACTCATGAATAATTCCACGGGAGTGACCACAATGTTATCTATATGACACACATGAACTAGCACTGTCTTGCTGGGAAAAACTGTCAACATGCACTGAGATAAGAGATGACCTTCAAGGGCTTAAAATTTAGCATATGAGCCTACCTAGGTTTAGCTTTCAACAAAGAATACCAGGAGAACAAAGCAAATTTGATGATAAAAATAAATTAGAAAGTTGTTTAAAATTGCATGCCCTATCTGAATCATGAAAGTTTAATTTTGACCAGACAGTCCCTTTAACCCCTTCATGACCAGACCACTTTTCCATTTGTTGACCATCTGGGACCAGGGCTATTTTTACATTTCTGCAGTGTTTGTGTTTAGCTGTAATTTTCCTCTTACTCATTTACTGTACCCACACATATTATATACCGCTTTTCTCACCATTAAATGGACTTTCTAAAGATTCGATTATTTTCATCATATCTTATAATTTACTATAATTTTTTTTATAAAATATGATGAAAAAATGGAAAAAAACACTTTTCTAACTTTGACCCCCAAAATCTGTTACACATCTACAACCACCAAAAAACACCCATGCTAAATAGTTTCTAAATTTTGTCCTGAGTTTAGAAATACCCAATGTTTACATGTTCTTTGCTTTTTTTGCATGTTATAGGGCACTAAATACAAGTAGCACTTTGCTATTTCCAAACCATTTTTTTCTCTCAAAAATTAGCCATAGTTACATTGGAACACTGATATCTGTCAGGAATCCCTGAATATCCCTTGACATGTATATATTTTTTTTTTAGTAGACAAGTATTGATCTAAGCCCATATTGGTATATTTCATGCCACCATTTCACCGCCAAATACGATCAAATAAAGAAAAAACGTTCACCTTTTCACAAACTTTTTCACAAACTTTTGGTTTCTCACTGAAATTATTTGCAAACAGTTCAGAAATTGCAGCCATATATGGCTTTGGTATTGCTTTATGGTAATTAGAAGGCCGCTAAATGCTGCTGTGCACCACACATGTATTATGCCCAGCAGTGAAGGGGTTAATTAGGGAGCGTGTAGGGTTAATTTTAGCTTTAGTGTAGTGTAGTAGACAACCGTAAGTATTGATCTAGGCCCATTTTGGTATATTTCATGCCACCATTTCACCGCCAAATGCGATCAAATAAAAAAAATCGTTCACTTCTTCACAAACTTTAGGTTTCTCACTGAAATTATTTACAAACAGCTTGTGCAATTATGGCACAAATGGTTGTAAATGCTTCTCTGGGATCCCCTTTGTTCAGAAATAGCAGACATATATGGCTTTGGCATTGTTTTTTGGTAATTAGAAGGCCGCTAAATGCCACTGCGCACCACACTTGTATTATGCCCAGCAGTTAAGGGGTTAATTAAGTAGCTTGTAGGGTTAATTTTAGCTTTAGTGTAGAGATCAGCCTCCCACCTTACATATCCCACCCCCTGATTCCTCCTTGTCCCCCCTCTAACAGCTCTCTTCCCTCCCCCACCTCACAATTGTCACCACCATCTTAAGTACGGGCAGAAAGTCTGCCAGTACTAAAATAAAAACTTTTTTTAGCATTTTTTTTAAATATATATTAATAGTTTCTGCAGTGTAGGTTCCCCCCTAACCCCCCAACCTCCACGGTCCCCCCAAACAGCTCTCTTACCGACCCCCTCTTCCTACTTGTGGCCATCTTGGGGGCAGTTTGCAAAAAAAAACACGTTTTTTTTTATTATTTTTTTTGGCATAAAAGTCAATGTTCTGTAGTGTAGCTGCCCCCCCCCCCAATAGTCTACCTCCCCCTCCCAGATCCCTTTCTTTTTATAAAATTACCCCGTCCCCTTTCCTTCTCCCTCCATCCCAGGACCGTTTTTTATTCAAGTACGCACACCCACTACCCCGGCCCGCCCCCCCCGTGCGCTCCCAACAACTTGCGCGCACCGGATCAGGAAGTGATCCAGGCATCACTGCAATACCTTGAAATCGGATGGAAGCGATCATTGCCACTCAACGATGCAATAACTAATAAGCTGCTGCCACTCTCAGAAATGATAAAATCAAATACACCGGAAGTATCCTTGCTTGCAGACGGTCCGTTTCTTTCATTTGTCCTCTTCACTTCCTGTTCAGGTCTGCAATGTTACATAGAACACAATGCACATGCACGAAACACTGTACACGAGCATGAGTCATTGTGCACGACTCACAGCCCCCAGTCACCATGGGAAATAGTGACGCCACATGTAGGTGGGATCAGGCCGCCATTTCAAAACAGCCAAAGCTTCCAAACACACTTTTTGTGTGCATGGGAAAAAAACATGTTCCTGGTGATACGGTTAGGCTGTGTGGTCACTGGCTAAGGATTAAAATAATGTAAATACCTTTATAGTGTAGACTATCCCTTTAAGACAGAGCATACCATTTATTTCTATTATCAGATTTGCTTCATTCCCATGATATTCTGTGTTGAAGAGATACCTAGGTAGGCATCTGGTGCACCATCTGGTGCACTACAGGAAATAGTGATGTAAAAAGGGGTAGAGTGGCGCTCTGGGAGGAGCTAGAGGAGTGTATGTGTAAATAGATATACGATTAAGTCAGTAATCTGATGTCAAAGAAAGAGGAAAGTCTAATGTGAGAAGCAGATATGAACATTTATTTAATCTCTAAAATTCATAAAACTAATAAATCTGATAAATCAATCCAATGTCAACACTTAAAACATTCTAAAAAACGAATTAATCATAGATCAAGATGTGGCCACATCACTTTAAAAAACCTCTTAAAATGGTATCCAAAGGCCCAGACATTAGGAGTTCTACTCTGTCTGAGCGTCTGATCCAGTTACCTTGTCTGCTTATCTGTTGGATTTCCTGGTGCCTGACTTCTGATTTGTTTGTGACTTTTCTGCTGGATTATCCCCTTGGCACTGTAGCTTTGATTTGAACCGATTTCCTGGCAATTGACCGTGACTAGTCCTAGAGACTTTCTCTTGCTTCTTCTCTGCGCTTCCTGGGTCAGTTTTCTAACAAAATTTGGATCCCGAAGAAGTACGATTTAAACTATATCTTTGCTTTTCTAAACTTGGAGCGATCTACCGGCTTCCTGATTGACGGATTAGGTCAGGTGACTGGGAAAACAACGCTGGCGTTGAAGACGCTATGTACACACCAAGGAGTTACTGAGAACCCAGCATGGTAAGACTCACAGCCCCTAAGTCTGTCACAAATGCTGCCGTCAGAGGTCCGGTAAGAAACAATATCACAAATAATATAACGTTTAACTGACCGGTCAGTACTGAAACTTTGTTGTCTGAGGACAGATCTAAGACAGATCCAACATATAGATCTTTGCATATATATCAAACTTTGTCCTTCTTTTGTGAACTATACACTAACCACATTGGAAATACTTTTTGAAAATTACAACTCAAATATATAAGTCCAGAAAACGGACCTGAAAAGGGCATATATTTGCCTTTTTCAAAAGTGATCATCAAAGACCGATACATGAAAGGGATACATCTTTGCCTTTTTCAAAGTGACTTATAAAGACTTACACATTATCAGTGTTGGAATAAAAACAGCTGTTCATTAAAGGGACACTGAACCCAATTTTTTCTTTCATGATTCAGACAGAACATGCAATATTAAGCAACTTTCTAATTTACTCCTATTATCAATTTTTCTTCGTTCTCTTGCTATCTTTATTTTAAAAGCAGGAATGTAAATTTTAGCAGCCAGCCCATATTAGGTTCAGCACCATGGATAGCGTTTGCTTATTGGAGGCTTGCATTTACCCACCAATAATCAAGGATAACCCAGGTTCTCAACCAAAAATGGTCCGGCTCCTATGCATCACATTCCTGCTTTTTAAATAAAGATATCAAGAGAACAAAGAAAAAATGATAATAGGTGTAAATTAGAAAGTTGCTTAAAATTGCATGCTCTATCTGAATCATGAAAGATTTTTTTGGGTTTAGTGTCCCTTTAATAACGGATCATTGCTAAATATTGCACAAAAAGTATTTTTACGTCTTATCATTTGTATTTTATAATTATGTACGAGTAACGAATTTTAGTGACATATGTAGTATTTATTTAATTCTTATAGCCCTCTCATAGAATTCAATTTTATCTACTTTGGATACCATTTTAAGAGGTTTTTTTAAAGTGATGTGGCCACATCTTGATCTATGATGAATTCATTTTTTTAGAATCTTTTAAGTGTTGACATTGGATTGATTTTTCAGATTTATTAGTTTTATGAATTTTAGAGATGAAATAAATATTCATATCTGCTTATCACTTTAGACTTTCTTCTTTCTTTGAATTATCAGCTTACTGACTTAATCGTATATCTATCTACACATACACTCCTCTAGCTCCTCCCAGAGCGCCACTCTACCCCTTTTTACATACACTTTTTATGCAACTGCGTTAGAGAGATCGCAGTATATTTTTTAGAGTTGGCATAGAGTTTTAAGATATAGGTCCGGATTAACTACCCCTTTTTTCACAGGAAATAGTGATTCTGCCATCTAGCGCTCTTGCAAAACTGCCTCCATATAATGCTCAAGAAATGGAACTTACCTTAGAAAATTGTTGAAAATGGCATGCTCTATCTGAATCATGAAATAAATATTTTGGGTTTCATATCCCTATAAGACAGAAATCTGTTAAATAATTTTTCTAATGCTAGAGCTGTTTATGAGACAACTATTACTGACCTAGGCCTTGGTATTGGTGTAAAAAAGTGTATAAGTTGTTAATAGAAACATTTGCAACTAACGGTTCAGATGTGTGCTGCATAACATTTTGGGCATTGGCTCCTGGCCCTGGTTGTAGACCAGAGAACTGAGAGTGTTGGAAATTTTAAGAAGTACTATGGTTACATATACTATGTTAAATGTGAGTGCTCTATGGTTTTATATTGTATTATTTTAACCTATAAAGAGATACCATATAAATACCATAGAGAAGGTGTTTCTTTTATTCATTTATAGGATCTTCAGAACTAACGGTGCCCTTTAAATGCTGCAGATTAATGAATAATCTCAGCAGAAAATGACTGTACCATGGTATTATGAATACAAATAGAATGTATTATTGTATTATGTTTATGAACTTTCATCCGATCTGATACAATGCATGGACAATGATATCTATGTTAAAACAAAAGAATACAACATAGTCTGTTGCTGGGATTCTATTCCAGGAACACTACAGAGGCTAAACATTGACTCGTCTATTACTTCTGTTTTTGTTAATACATAAAAGAGATGTTAGGATTTCACTGTTGCTTTTCATAGCAGCACAATATCAATGAGCTTTATTTCTGTGAGCACAAAACCCCTTGCAAATATTTACACTAGTATAAACACACTTGGAAGAGTAAACACTTTTTAATGCTAATGGGTTATTCTTATTATGTTATTGCTGCTAGACTGGTCAATTAATGTTTTGTCAAGGCATGTTATGTTCAACCTATATTTTATTCAATTTAGTACTGTTCATATCTTGAAATCTATACATTTTTTAATCCTGATTCCTGACCCATTTTGACTTGTCAAATGTCTTCACCTATAATTATTTAAATGATGACATAAAATAATAGTATTTCTAGAATGGTAGCATGAGGAAATACTAAGATTTTGTTTAATTATCAAACTCCCTTATCCCCACAAAAAAATACTTTAACAGCCTATAATTACATCTGGCTATGAAGAGTCATTTGGCTGGAGGTCTGGTTTGATGCAAAAACTTTGTATTATTAAAAGGAAATTAAACCCTAAATTTTTCTTTCATTATTTAGATATAACAAACAGTTTCAAACAACTTTCTAGTTTACTTCCATTATCAAATTTGCTTCATTCTCTAAATATGCTGTGTTGAATGAGCAGCAATACACAGGGAGCTAGCTGAACACATTGGGTTAGCTAATGTATATGTTTGCAGCCAGCCACCAATCAGCAGCAAGCTCCTAGTAGTGGGTTATTGCTCCTGAGTATACCTAGGTATGCTTTTCAACACAGGATACCAAAAGAACAAAGCATATTTTAGAATAGAAATAAATTGAAAAGGCTTTTTTTACAATTATTGGCTCTATTTGAATAATAAAAGGGGGAAAAAAATAAAGATTTCATGTTCTCCCTACTCATTTCAGCACCATATGTAAAGGACAGCTCCATGTGACTTTGCACTGTAACATGAAGTCCCCTAAACACTCAACTCTGAAATACAAGGGACTAGGTTACAAGTGGAGCGCTAACAATGAGGGATTTATTGTGTCTCTTTGCACGTGTCGGAAACAATGCGTGTATTACAAGTTCAAAGGAAATGAGCAATAGTGTGACTTCAGAGGTCTGGTTAATTGTTACACTTGACTAAAAAGGTATACAAAAAAAACATTCAAATTACATTTAAAAATAGTTACACTCATAATAACACTATCTAATAAAAATTATTTGAAAAAAAAATACAATAAAAAGTTATAAGGTCTCTGGACTTCCGGTGGGCGGCGCAACGGACTGGCAGCAAACGAAAGGAGCTCCGCATATTCAGCTCCCTAAAACATACAAAAAGTTTGCTGCCGGACCAAAACCCACACAAGATAGCCTTGCTGGGAAACTCTGATACCCCACCTCAGCTGGCGACGCCGTGTGAAGGGCTACCACACCGCCCTTGCCCCCGGAACGATAGAAGTGCGCAACGGAGCGCTAAGTTCAGGAGCCATCTTGGCCTGCGGCCTTTTTTCTCCTTCACCTGCTGGACGGGACAGAGCACCGGAGAACATACCCGGCACTGCAGAGGAGCGGTAAGAGTGAGGTGGCTGCAACAACACACAAAGACTCATTGGTGAGAGTACCGCTAAATTTGCT